>NC_045456.1:1248937-1319645 GCF_002776525.5 Piliocolobus tephrosceles
TACTTAGCAGTGAAAGCAAAGACTTAGGAACAAAAGGTTGTACGATGAAAATTTTTGTCTAGCTTTGAGCAAAGACTTGTGTGAGAATGAGCTTACTTAGCAGTGAAAGCAAAGACTTAGGAACAAAAGGTTGTACTGAAGAAAATTTTTGTCTAGCTTTGAGCATACACATACACATTTGCCCACTGTGAGGCCATTCATTAGAAAACCTTTATTGACCTATCCCTGACTTCTTTGAAAAGGTTGCCTGTATGTTTATGACATGAACCAGTGTAATAACTAATAAAGATTTGGCACGTGCCTCATTAGCCAGAGACTCAAACTCAGAATTGTGCTGTATTTCATGCACATCTTCCTTTCAATTTCTGCTCCAAGAGCCTATTAGACTCACAAAAGAGTGACATGACTCTCCTTGTCTTTGTTCTTTTTCAGCTCTAGGGGTCTCTGCATATGCATTAGACAGTTGGGAACATGACCCTGAGGGTCCCCCACAGGCTGAGAGTGGTGGCATAAAGTCAGCAAATGAGGCAAAGGAGAAGCAATATAGGAAAGGGCAGGCCCGTGAAAGCCAAAGAACAAGTTACTAGAAATGGTTACAAATAGTATCAAACACATTAAGAAATCAAGATACATTGAGGAACTATCAAATGAATTACCACAGGGCTAGTAACTCATTTGATTTAAAAAATACCAATACACCTTAATTCAATCAGTTAATTATGCACTATAGAACATTAAGGTGAGATTTACCCTAAAAATAATCAGCAAGATAAAACTTTTGCTAAAAATCAAAGTCATACCATTAAACTTTTTGAAATCTTTGATCAAGGGAGCAAACTCAAGTCCTGCATCTCATCCCTGATGCCCATTCCTCAGTCTACTCACATGAGCGTAACTCAGGAAGAAGAGCTGGTTGTTGGTGAATGTGATGCCTGGTAGAAGAGGTTCCTCAACTCCCTGCCTTCTGTCATTTATCCATTTCCTGTAAGCCTGGTGAGAGAAGAAGAAGAGATGAGTCTCTGCAATGGTGGGTTTTTCTCTTTTCTCATCTAGCATAGGAATAGTAAATATCTACTCCTGCCACATGCAAAATGCATCATGTCAAAATTTTCTTTAAGAAAAGAAACACCTGGAAACACAAGTCCATGTCCTATTGCTTACCAGTGAGGCAGGTACACCTGCAGAAAGGCCTTATGCTCAATGTATACCAAAGCAGCTGGACCAAAGCATTCAGATATTAAACAACTCTTGGGGAAAAAAAGCTGTTCTTTCTCTTCCTACCAGGGGACAAACAAATCTGATACAATGGCAAGGCCCCATGGCAATACATTTTGGGGTCTGCATATCACCTTTTTTCATTTTAACACGTAAGAGAAAAACTGTCATCTTCTAGTGCCCTCATTTTATAAAATAAAGTATATTTCAACTAGAATATAGGAAGGATATAACTGGGAATAACAGTCTGGTCATTAAATTGAATGCATTTAGCTTTATGAAATCTTTCTGCATTATCCTTATGCTTCTTATTTGACCACAAACTAGTGGATGATGAAAACGTTATTATGAACTGTCACTTGGCCCAGTATATGAGAACCACTGCCCTCTGGTCATAATTTAGAAGTTTGATGTTTTCAGAGAAATTTATAGGAGGACTACAGAAACACCTGTACTCAGGAAAACAAATGAACCTAGCCCCAAGGAGATTGCTGTAGCATGCTTCGATCTGATGGTGAATGTATTTTCTAAAAGCTATTCTTTAAATACATGATTCTTAATAAATATTATTCTTTAGGGTGACTTTACACCCCAAAAAGAAAGAAATATAGTTCTATTTATATAATAGGGTCAATAGGGAGACACACTTCTATTTACAGAAATTCCATAATATCTAACTCCTCAAGAACATGGCTGCGGTATGAATTGAGGGACACCCATATGGTGTTTTATGGCTTGATTTGTAGAACCACAGCAAATGTAGCAGTGCATACCCTGAAAGCTTCCCGCAGGCCTCCATTATCAGCAATATTTTCTCCCAGGGTCCTCTTCCCCTTGACCTAACAGAAAGAAAAAAGGAAAAAAAAAAAAAATGAGTGTTTCATGCTCAACTATCATTCAGCAAGGGGCATGAGTATTATAGCAAGAAAAATATCATACTGTAAAGAGAAAATCACATCCAATAAATCAGAGGTAGGCATAATATATTGTAAGATGGCCCACTATCCTCAGCAAGGTGCTCCTGAATATAATACTTTCTATTTTATTATGCTACACACTTCTTTGTCACCTACCTCTTCATTCTAACCAATCTAGCCAGCTCCAATAAAATGTTAACAATATTCTGAGTGACTCTGGTTTAATGGGAAAAAATAGGAATGTCAATACACAGGTTACTTTCTCTGATTAACTCACATAATTTCAGTATTCTTCTCCTTGTGCCTGTGTTTCCAAAAATTTGCCATCCACACAGGAACAAGATTTCATAGACCAACTATCATCATTTTACCTTCAGCAATTTCCATGAAAAATTAAAAGGAAAGTGGTTCTCCCAGGGAACAAAAATCAAACAGAAGGAGTGCAGATCACAAGGTTGAGGTCTGCAATATGTATGACAACCAGCCAAGCATGGCAAAGAAATTATTCCAAATATTCAAGATTGTTTCTTAAAACTGTAAATGAGCTAGGACAAAAATATTCTAAACTAATACAGCCCACAAGCCAAATCCAACCTGCTCCTTGTTTTTGTACAGGCTGCAAGGTAAGACCGGATTTCACCTACTTCAACAACTGGGGAAAAATCAAAAGAAGAAGAATATTTTGTGTCACATGAAAATTATATGACATTCAAATTTTGGTGTTCCTAAATCAAGTTTTATTGGGACACAGTCATGCCCACTCATATATGTATTGTCTATAGTTGCTCTCTTGCTACAGTGGCAGAATTAAATATTGTAACGAGACCATACGCTCCACAGAGCCTAAATTTTTTACTATCTGGCCCTTTACAGAAAAGTCTTTCAACTCTCGTGTAATAGGCAGAATAATGGCCTCCCAAAGATATCTGCATCCTAATCCCTGGAATCTGTGAATGTGTTACCTTATTCACTGCAAAGAAAGATTCAAGCACAGAGGAATGGTCCCTACAAAATGAAGCTGGAAAAATAAAGCATGGCAAAGGAGACTTACATGAGGTGATTAAGTTAAGGATCTTGAGACGCAGACTTTATCCTGGATTGTCCAGGTGGACCCAGTGTAATTACAAAAGTCCTTACAAGAGGAAAAGGGAGGCAGGAGAGAGAGTGTCAGAGTGATGCAACATGAGAAGACTCCACTGGCCATTGCTGGCTTTGAAAAAGGAAGGGGCCATGAGCTAAGGAATGTGGGCAGCCTCTAAAAGCTAGAAAAGGCAAGGAAACAGATACTCCCCTACAACCTCTAGAAAGGAATGTGGCCCTGCTGACATTTTGGTTTTAGGCCATTGAGATCCATGTCAGACTTCTGACATACAGAACTGTATGCTAATACATTAAATTTATGTTCTTTTAAGCTACTAAGTTTACAGTAACTTGTTATAGCAAGCAGCAGAAAACTAACATACCTTGCTTGAAACTTTCAAGCCATGGATCTTATCAACTCTTTACTTTTTAGCTAGCCCAGTCACCCAGGTATCAAGCAATATCAAGGAATAAAAATAAATCTTTGGAAAATATTATTCACTGTAATCACTCAGGACCCTCCTAGCTTCAGTATACACAAGCTATCATTCCTGCTTTATGTATATTCTTTGTTATCCACAATCCTATGAGGTAAGTGCTAATTACCACCATCCTTGCTCAACAAATGAGGATCTAAAGCTCAGAGTGTGTAGCAGATGTCAATATCCCACCAGATCCCCTTTTCTACCTACACTGTACACCCATTCCCACAACTGCTAACAGCCAGATCAGCCTTAGCTTATGGAAGTCACCTCATCTGGAGACTGCTGGAAGGTTATAACCCACCTTCCAGTAATTGACTGATGTGCAGTTTAAACAGCCCAGTACCTGGGCTGAACAATTTCTGTGGTGCACTTCGTGCTCCAGAATCCTCTGTGGAATCAGGGTGAGGCTAAACATTTCCTGAAACCAACAGGTTTCCCTCATTCCGTTATAGGTTTTTCCTGAAACTACTTTCTGAATAAATCACTGACCTAGGCTGGGTGCAGTGGCTCACACCTGTAATCCCAGCACTTTGGGAGGCTGAGACGTGCAGATTGCCTGAGGTCAGCGGTTCGAGACCAGCCTGGCCAACACGGGGAAACCCCGTATCTACTAAAAATACAAAAATTAGCCAGGCGTGGTGGCTGGTGCCTGTAATCCCAGCTACTGGGAAGGCTGAGGCAGGAGAATCGCTTGAACCAGGGAGGCAGAGGTTGCAGTGAACCGAGATCACACCACTGCACTCCAGCCTGGGTGACACAGCGAGACACTGTCTCAAAAAAAAAAATCAATGACCTGAGGAACCCCTTCTTGGGCTCTGCTTCTAGTGAACCTAAGTCGGAGTGATGAAGTAAACTGCTCGCATGTCACTGGGATTCAAACCCAAGCAGTCTTCTGTCTCCAGAGCCTTTGCTTCCTAATATGCTACCTTCTCAAGTCCTAATTCCTCTTGGCTCTTGAAGATTATGATTATATCCACTCCTGCTTAAATTTAATCTCCTTCCTTTTACTCTGAGGTTTGTGTGCGTGTGTGTGTGTGTGTGTGTGTGTGCGTTTTGCGACAGGGTCTCTCTCTCTCTGTCACCCAGACTAGAGTGCAGTGGTTTGATCATATCTCACTATAGGGTTCAAGCAATTCTTCCACTTCAGCCTCCTGAGTAGCTGAGACCACAGGCATGCACCACTACACCCAGCTGATTTTTTAAGAAATTTTCTGTAGAGACGGGGTCTCCGTATGTTGCCCAGGCTGGTATCAAACTCCTTGGTTCAAGTGATCCTCCCACCTTGGCCTTCCAAAGTGTTTAGAATACAGGCATGAGTCACTATGCCCAGCCATTCAGTCTAAGCTTTATATCTAAAATAGAGCCTTTTGGAGCAGCCTCATCCCTCTGGCTCCTTGAACTCTGGTCTGCCTCAGTAGACCACATGGCCCTAGGTTGGACTCTCAAGACTCAACAGCTACAAAAAGGAACAACAACAACAAAAGACTCAACAGCTGCTGACGGTCTGCATCTGTAGTGCCCCATCTGAGCTCCCCCGAATTCATTACAAAGCAAGATTTAGGCACAAAGGAATGGCTCCTATAAATGAAGCCAGAAAAATAAAGCATGGCCCTTATATCCACAAAGGAAGCCACCTACTCTCCTGTGGGAATGAAACTGAAGCTGTTTTCTGATGGTTAAGTGGATTTATGCTAAGACAGGCATGCCCTTTCTATCGTCCTTGTGACAAAGGTACACATTTGTCAGAATTAAGTTTCAATCTCTGACACTTTGGCCAAAATGAATGGTAAAGAGCAGTCCACCCACACATCACCTAGATATAAAATGAATTTAAAATAAGAACCTGAGCATGATATAGGGGAAGGAGTATGGACTTTGGAGTCGTACAGACATAAACTCTAATCTAGACTCTAACATGGGTTTTAATCTCTTTGAACCTCAGTTTAATTTCTTTGAACCTCATATGTAAAACCTGTACACTTAATAATATCTGTATCTCTCAGGGCTAGTATGGGGATACATTGGTTTCAATTAAGTGAAAAGTTTCATCTTCGTGCCTGTATATAATAATCAAAAGGAAATATAAATTCCCTTCCCCCAAGAAAACTGTTCTATTTTGGGGGGAGGGGGTTTAACTCAAAAATCTTTGGCTTTGTTTTTTCCTGGGATAAGGTACTAATGAGCATGTCACAAAGGATCAGGAATATTAACTATCTTTCATTGATCACTTGCTTTGTGTCAGGCCTTGTGCTAGTGTTTCGCATTGCTTTGCTCATTTAATTCTTACAACAAATCAATGAGTTCAGAAACACTGACCATTTCACAGATGAAGATGCTGAGACTCAGGAACATTAAGTAACTTGCCCAAGTTCATAAAACTAGTTGAACCTAGATTTGGACCCATGTCTGACTCTAGAACCCTTTTCTGCTATGCTTTTCTTGAAGCAACATATACTCCAGATAAATTTTGACAGTGTGATAACCCCTGTACTATATGGAGATACACAGAAGCACCCATTTTAGGTCTTCTCATGTCACAGTTGTAGATATTTAAAAATATATAGGTAGAGAAATGGCTGTCCAGGACACTGATAAAAGAGCTAGACACCATTCAAGGTTACTGACTCTGGTTTCTCTGCCTGAATGAGCAGTGGTCTCACTTGGGCTGAGCATGGTTTAAGAACCAGGAGAACCAAGTCAGTGTTTATAAACATTCCCTTTAAGAGAAGCACATGCATTTTTACCTGAATTCATCTACAAGTATAATAGATTTGAGCCATAGCAAGGATTGAGGTATTTTTCCAGCCCTAGCAATATATCAGGACAAAGTTCATGCCTGGTTAAGGGATGACCAGGCCCCAACCCCAAAGATTCTGATTCAGTAGGTATGGGGTAGGACTCAAGAATGTTCCCAGGGAAGACAGATGCTGTTGATCTTGTAAATACGCTTTGAGAACCAATGGTTTAAAGCAAGCTAATGTCCAAATGAGGAAAAATGAACCACAAGGTGCCCCCTTAGCCACAGCTGTACTCACATTTAAGCCAGCTTTCTTCCAATAATAGTTGCTATACTGGTTAATCATGCACTTTGTTTTTTCCTTAAACTTTTCTTCTGATTCAGTAGACCACCAAGGATCCAGGTTTCCATTTTTATCATATTTTCTACCTAGCAAAAAAAAAAAATGTTCGAAGACATTTGTGTTATTTATGGAAAGTAAATTCATCTTCCCTTTCCCTCACCTCGACAAGCCTTCAAAAAACAGTCATAACAGCAGGGAACGCTCTTCCTGAGATCAGCTCCTGCATTCTCTCCAATGTCACAGGTTAATTGTAAAAAGGGTGAAAAGGATAAAGACAATTGAAGAAGTGCTTTCCTTCTAAGGAACAAAGAGCACCTTAAAAATGAGATTCATCAATTTATTACATATACTAGTCTTATCCAATCTTGGATTCTGTGTCTTCACCTGATTTGACCCAAAATGTTCACTGGATTATGAAATAAAATGGCTTCATTCAGAAAGCCCATGGAGGCAATCAGAGCATTACTACCAGTGAAATTCCAAACGATCCATAGGAATAGCCCCAGTGAGTCATCCATACTGTGCGATCATAGACCCTGACTCAGCCCTATCAGAACCTATTTCCTCCAAGTTGCCAGGAGCCGAAAGACACATAAAATCTCTGTTATGAATCATTCCACAGCCACTAGTGTGGATAGAAGACCCATCTGTCCTGCTTAGACAAGGAAGATTGCTCTAAAAAGAAAACTTGGAATAAGAATGAAAATCTCCAAAACATAACGGGAAGAAAGATTATACATGCTTTCTTGCTATGTGCTCACTCTTCATTTTCTCTACATCCTTTGAAACAAAATTTGGATGCTGCTAGACTGTCTTCTATATTCAAGGTTACTATGAGAATCAGAGGCATCGTTTAAATTTTATTACACAGCTTACAAAAAAGTCCCCTAAGTAAAGCTGTTAATTGGAACAATCCAAAACTGTTCAGCAAGGCTACATACTACTAACACCACCCCCTGGGATAGTATGGAGTCACTGTCCTCTACCCACTAACCAACCAATCATTAAATAGGTACCGGGCACGTACTTATATGTGCAATGCACTGTTCTAAGCATTGGTTACAGAGTGAAATTGCCACCATTAGATTCAGTCCTTTGAGAAAGACTCCAGAAGTTCTCCAAAAGGTTCTGGGGAGGAACTGTACTTAAATTTCCTATCAAGAGGCCCAGAATGAAGAAATGACTATTAGCTTTTGTTTCTTAGCTAAGACTCTCATCTCAGATAAACCAAACACCCAAAGGCAGAAAGTCTAGCTCTGCAGAGTCAGATAACTACAAGTCAGCCACATTTTAACAGAGAAGGGAAGACCAGGGGAGCAAAAAATCTACGTGATTAAGGAAGGGCTAGTGGGAGTACAGGAAGACTTTTCTAGAAGAGCCAGAGGGTCTCTGGCCCTGGGGTAGGCATCCAGGAAAGGATGTTAGAGATACTACAAGGATGGAAGAAAGAGGTCCCCTTCTATATAACGTTGCCTTAGGGCAGCTGGTTCCTGAGACTGCCTGTAAATCATTGCGTGGGTGTGGATGTGATAGTCATTTGCTACTAATCCATAAGTTTCAGAGATTTCATGTGGCCTTCCAATAACACTCCAAAGTTAAAGGAGAAGAGTGCTGATCAACAATGATGAGGACTCTCAAAGGAAGCCATTTCTTTAGTTTATGTCATATTCTGCTTTTTCCTTTTGTTTAAATGTCGTCAGGATACAAAGTATATACTATTACATAGATTATTAGGAAAGTATAGACTTTAAAATAATCAGAATAGGCTGGGCGTGGTAGCTCACACCTGTAATCCCAGCACTTTGGGAAGCCTAGGTGGGCAGATCACGAGGTCAGGAGATCGAGACCATCCTGGCCAACATGGTGAAACCCTGTCTCTACTAAAAATACAAAAAATTAGCTGGGCATAGTGGCACATGCCTGTAATCCCAGCTACTCGGGAAGCTGAGGCAGGAGAATCGCTTGAACCCGGGAGGCTGAGGTTGCAGTGAGCCAAGCTCGCGCCACTGCACTCCAGCCTGGCGACAGAGCTAGAGTCCGTCTCAATAAGGATAATAATAATAATAATAATAATAATAATAATAGTAATCAGAATATAAGCCAGTGTAGAGAAAAATAGAGATTAAGCATTGCATAATTTTCGAAATCGTAAAAGGGAACCAGTCAGACAAGCTCCAGAGTCCTAACTCAACAAGTCCTAACTTGGCAGCATGTATAATCGTCGTTGGAGCAGAGCTTGCTCCTCCAGGGAGAATACCTCAAGACAATGAATAAATGACAAAGGGAGAAGCTATAAATCAATCCCTGTAACTATTGTGGCAGCTACAGCAATCCTGATCTAAATGCAAAGCTAATTTTATTGAAATTACAAGGCTGCTTTTTAAAGTCTACCCCGATCACCAATGGGAACAATTGTTTATTTATTGCAAGCCATCACAGCAAGACATGAGGAAAAGTTTTCAATCAGCAATCATATTGCTTTGGATAATCTTCAAGCTATGATGCTGCTGCTATGCAAAGACAATCATAACAATTAACATTCATATAGTCAACATTATTATAAAAGCAGCAGCTTAGAAAATGAACCAGTACTTACCATTATTATCAAATCCATGTGTAAATTCATGTCCAACAATTACTCCTATAGCACCATAACTCAGAGATCTATGGCATAAATACATAATTTGGAGACAATTATAAGCATGAATCTCAGAGCATAATCCTTTAATTTTTTCAATGGAAAGCCAAGATAAACTGCTTTCTAGTCACCATGGTAATAACAATCTAATAACCATACCCAAAAGCTGTAAAAAATCTAAACATACCTTCCAATTGAAACAGACAAAGAAAATATAAATTCTAACATTGTCATTATGACCACATATGAACCTTAGTGCCCTACTCTGTGAAATTAGGGATGTGAAATATATGATTTCTAAAGTCCCTTTCAGCCTTAAGATTTCTATGATTTTACATCTGCTGTAGCTATATATTTATGAACACCTAAAACGGGGCAGAAAAGATCCTGTCAGTAAATATATAATTTATTTTTTATCTGGAAACTTGCTGAGAAGTCACTATAATCTTAGAAGTTAAATTGTTTTCCAAATGTAGTCATAAAAAAAGGAACAGAGTAGAGATTAAAAGGGATCACTCTATTTTCAAAGGTAGTCACGTTCCTCTTTCTGTTGTAGACAAGATGACAACTGAATAGCAAAGATTTGAAAAAGGTGCCACTTTATTTTTCTTCACCTCGGAAGCAGCATGTGGTAGATTATCTATAAAACGCACCACCAACAATTCTACCTACCCCTGAATGCACATATCCCCTCCTCCCATCAAGAGGCAATCTATTTCCCTCTGCTTAAATTTGGACTGGCCTTAGGGCTTGCTATGACCAACAGAATGCAGTGGAAGGGGTCAGGTATGACTTCTGGGTCTAGGCCTTAAGAAAGTAGCTTCCATTTTCCACCTTCTTGGAAGTCACCTGCAAAGAAGTTCAACTACCCAGCTAGAGGGAATGAGGCCAAATGAAGAAAGTGAGAAACCCCAGAAGTTGAGAGACTCCAAAGGAAGAGAGAGAGGCCCTGCCATGCCCCAGCCACAAGAGTCGGCCCAACTGGGGCACAGACAGGTGAGTGAAGTCGCCCTAGTTCCTCCAGCCCTCGTTAAGTGACCCCGGCCAGCACCATACAAAGCAGAGACCAGCTGTCTCAACTCAGTCCTGCCCAAATTACAGAATCATGAGCTAATAAATGGTTGCTTGATGGTGCTTTGTTACATAGCAAAGCATATCAAGAATATATGAAGAAATCAATAATGGGGTTTCCATATATGTGCCTGGGATTTTCTCTCTCAAATATAAGTTCTATTGAGGCCACTCCCTTATCTACTTGTTCACTGCTAAATCCTCTATACTTTGTGCAGAGTAAGAAAGTAACAATGATTTAACTAATTGATTAGTTACCTTTACCATCTCATGCAAGTGACAGATCTATATGTATCTTAATTTAGTCATTTAACCTGTGGATGAGAATTACACACCACTTAGAATCCTTATTGTGAAGATTCTTCATGAGATTTGCAATAATGCTAAAAATATCTCAGAGTTAGTTCCTGACACGCAACATCAAAGTCAACCAGCAAATAGATAGGACCCATAACTGGAAGGAATGGAAATTTTTAAAGCGGCATGTTATTACAGGACATAATGATCCTTACCATGCTAATTGTTTGTCTCAACTACACCCAAGGAAGTGGTGTAAGATTTAATTTTTCCCCTTGGTGGTAATTCTTTCCTTTGTTATTTCTTTCCTGTAAGGTAATTTGCATTTGAAAAAAATGCTTCCTACTGTTTTTCCATCATTGCAAACCTTCATTAAAGAAGTAAGAGTGAAATTATGCATTTCAATCACAGAGCCATCATAGCAGTGTGGGACAAACTTGTAATTTTACATAGTGTTAATTTTTGAGGCAGTAGCTATCAGTGTGCAGATTGCAACATTTAGTTTTTCCAGGTCTCTCAGCTCTGAGAATAAGTACTTGGTCCTCTACAATCCTCAGTCAATGCTGTTGACTGGATGAATTGAAGGCATGAACAATGGAAGCTTATAGAAATTGCTGTGCAATGAATGTCCTTTAAGAGGGGCTGCTCCAACAAGCTTCCTATTTGCAAAAGGGAATAGAGAATTCAGAAAATGATTGAATCATTGTAAGTTTCAATTCTCAGTTACTTAATCACAATCCTTTGGACAAGAGACAAAGAAAAAGTAATTTTATATGACTAAGCCTGACAATAATAATATTTCATAATATTAGATTCACGTCCTCTATTTCATCAATGAAGAGTATTTAAATTAGCATGTCATTGGCCAGGTGTGGTGGCTCACGCCTGTAATCCCAGCACTTCGGGAGGCTGAGACGGGCGGATTACCTGGGGTCGGGAGTTTGAGACCAGCCTGACCAACACGGAGAAACCCCGTGTCTATTAGCCGGGCATGGTGGTGCATGCCTGTAATCCCAGTTACTTGGGAGACTGAGGCAGGAGAATCGCTTGAACCCAGGAGGCGGAGGTTGCAGTGAGATCACGCCATTGCATTCCAGCCTGGGCAACAAGAGCAAAACTCCATCTCATAAATAAATAAATAAGCATAAAAAAATAAACTCTCCCTTTTAAAATGCAACCGTGACTGGCTGACCAGAAACTGGAAGATTTCTTGCATTGAAGATCTAGTCTTCCAAAAATAAAATAGAGAAGACACCACTTTTACTACCTACTCAGTTTCTCTTTTGTTCTTATTACTCAGTGGGTTTAACATATGCACACAGATTTGCTGTCAACAACAAAACAACTATTCTGCTGTCTAGATTAACCATGATCTCACACTGTTATCAAGAAAGGGTTGCCCTATGCCTGAATCATAAATTCATAAAAATTTCTGAGTTGGAAATGGCTTAGAGGTCATCTACTCCAACTTCCTACTACAGAAATGGGGCCCCTCTAGAAAAACCCGTTCAAATGGTTGGTCCAACTTCTTACTAGAGGAATGGGCCCCCTTTAGAAAAACCCATTCAAACGGTTATAATACTCTGCTTAGGTATTTCCAATGACCAAGAGCTCATCCCCTTCTAAGGTAACCCATTCCCTCTTTGGGCGGGTCTAAACATAATAGCTCTCCATAATGCTGATCTGAAATGTCTTTTCTATGGCTTCCATCTATTGGTCTAGTGTAGCCTGTAACTGAACACCTGCTGAATCTCCTGAATATAATAAGTCATTCTACCACCTTAACTTTCCTTCAAAAATATGCAGACAGTTATGAGGTTCCCCTTCAAGTGTTATTAATTTCTTTCAACTCTTATTCTTCAGTCATGAATTCTAGATCAGCATTTCCCAAAACGTAGGGGAGTTTGGGAACCTCTACATTTCGAAGGATGGTTACCAGAGTCTGGGAAGGGTGGTGGGGGGCTGGGGTCAGAAGTGGGGACGGTTAATGGGTACCAAAAAGGTAGTTGTATTAAACACATCTAAATAGGTTTCTTTCTTGCAGAGCTTCTAGGAAACTTTTATAGTGATAATTATTATGACTCCCCAAAACTGAGGGAAGGGGAGGATGACTTACCTCTCTTACTATTTCATGGAACACACACTTTGAGAAACATTGTCTTCAACCATTTAGTCTTGATTCTCTCCTCTGGAAATAATTCAACTTGTTCATGCCTCCTAATTAGACTCAACACTCAGGTGAGGACTAAGCTGAGCACTGTGAGCAGAAAGGATACCCACTCCCTTGTTTCTGGAGGCTATTTATTAATACAGAATAGATGAACGTATGGGAAGCCATTTCACTGGACCGTGACTCCCATGTCTGTAGCATCTTCATATTCCCAATGCTGAGTACCCAAATGATACATAATAGCTATTCATTAAGTGGATGAGGACAAAGAAGTCTTTAGGAAAAAAAAAATTCTCTTTCACACTCAAGTATTAACTATGACCTAGCCTAAGGTACAAACAAATAGACACTAACATTAACTCCTATGTTTCGAAGATCTTAGCTTTTATATCAGAAAATCATGCTCACAGACCCAATAAACAAATCACTTACTAAATAACTCCAAAAATCTAACCAGACTATTTCCTAATCTCCAGCTATATAACCACGGTAATAGAAGCTCAGTTAAATTGTCAACAATAAGCAAAATCAAATAATTCTAGGACATTTTTAGTTTGAAGGGAACGTAAAGAATATCCTAAACCTTTAATTTTTTAGAAATATATATATATTTATATATAAATATATATTTATACTTATTTTATAAATATAAATATAAATTTATATATTATATAAATGTAAATTTATATTAAATTTATATATTATATAAATATATATATATTTCTAAACTTAAAAGCAGGACAAATTGATTCCAGACATCTGAACACCAAAGAAAACTATGCAGCTGAGGCCTGGGATATTATTAATAGATCTGGTTAAATAAGAACCTGGAATTTTTATTTATTCTAACAATGGTGCTTCCCTGTAGTAAGCTTTATCAATGACTGCCCATGTCCTCTTAGCCCTATTTTTGAGCACACCAATCTGACAGCCTTCAAATGTCAGCACCTAAAACTAGTTGCCTAAGGACTTTCTCCAGCCACTAGAGCCCTCTTGGCCTAGGATGGGCACTGCCAGGTACCCCTGGTAGGAGTCCTCAATCAATGATGGAAGGTGAGTTGGAGGATAGATAAATTCCCCAGCTCCCATGTGCCGGAGGTGGGATCACTCTGAAGCATGTTTTACAGTTCCCCAGCAAGATTGAGCTCCAGTTGCCCATGGTGATAACTGACTTTGTAACACACATGTGGTAGGTGGAATAATGGCCTACAAAAGATGTCCATATGCTAATCTTTGCAACCTGTGAATATGTTATGTTACACAATAAAGGGCAATTAAAGCTGCAGATGGAATTAAGGTTGCTAATCAGTTGACCTTAAAACATGAAGATTATCCTGAATTATCTGAATGGTCCCAATGTAATCACAAGGGTCCTTATAAGTAGAAGGGAGAGACAGAAGATGAGTCAGAAGGAGATGTGACTATGGAACTTTAAAGATGGAGGACGAGGTCATGAGCCAAGGAATGCGGGCCCCCTCTAGAAGCTAGAAAAGGCAAGAAAACAGGTTTATCTCTAGAGCTTCCAGAAAGGAATGTAGCCCTGCTGACACTTTGATTTTAGCCCAGTGAGAACCAGTTTGGACTTCTGACCTACAGAACTATAAGCTTATAAGTTCATGTCATTTTAAGCCACTAAGTTTGTAGTAATTCATTTTGGCAGCCATAAAAGACTCATAGGACACAATTCATTTGGCTTGTTTCTCTCACTGTCTCAATTCTCCACTCCCCTGCTGGTGTTTCCTTGTACCACCTCCCAAAAGAAGTAATTGCACTTGAATACTTATCACAAGGTCTGCTACTGGGAAAGCCCAAAGCCCAAATGAAAACATTGCCAACATATTTCTCTTATTGATGTATTTATGGAAATCTATATCATTTAAACCTACATAATTATTTTTAAATTGTCATATATCCAAACCAAAACACAAGAGACTCACTCAACTTACAGAATCAAGACTAAAATTTTCCATGAATTAAAACACCAGAGCAAGTAAAAAGTATATAATAAAAATGGTGAAATTATTGACATTATCAGAATCTCTACTATGTATGGAAATTGTGAATTACATGAGTCTACAATCTGTTGGTATTAAAATGACCTTTAAACTGGTATCCCTAAGTCCATACACTACCAATTTTGACTTATTCTGTAGCTACACAGGTTATGTTTCTAAAGATAAATTCAATTATCTAACTTGCTCAAAACTTTCAATATTTTCTATTGCCTATTAGTATCCAAGCTCCTTACGTGATATGCAGAGCCCTCCAATATCAAACCTCAATCTTCTTTTCCACTACGTCCTTTCATATACCATTTAGGCTAGCCAAACTAGACTCTGCCATTATAGAAACACTTTTTCCTCCTTATCTCACATTGTTTCTTGGATCTGGAATGGTTTTAGACTCATCCCATCAATTCAAATCCCAACAATCCTTCGATGTCCAAATACTGGTAGTATGAGTTAATGGGTAAGAGAATAAATGCATAAAAATGAAAGCCACCTATGTGTAAGTTGGCCTTCCTGTCCAGTCATACACCCTGGTAATAAGGATCAGAAAACAAATACCCAAAAAGAGTACAGCCGACCCATGCCAGATTCCATGGCATCTTTCTGCTGAATAACCATTGACTTTGTTTCTTCTGTCCTCTACCAAAGCAACATGTTCTTCCCAATTGGTCAGTAACTGGTTTCTTTACTCATTTACTCACCGAGGATATTCTGTTCCCCAAAAGAAAGGCTTCTGGAGCTCTCCTGCTGGAAATCCTATGAGAAAGAAAAAATGTTAAGAGATATAGAGAGAGTGATTCAATGATGAGTACCTGGTTCTAGCTATAACATTGAGGTTTCAAAGACCCATCTGAAAGGCACTCCTCCTGGCACTGGGAGCACTCTAAGAGATCTAGCTGTCTCAATGAAATCAATTCAACTGAGTTTGAAATAAGTGTATTAAATGGTTTCAGGGAAACCATTTTGCACTGGTACACTATTGGCAATGTCCAGCCTGCTGTGAGCTGGGCTCCTTCGTACATGGCATGCTCATGAGGCTTCAGGCTGTCCAGCAGCTTTGCCTGATACAGAAAGAGCTGGCTCTGTGGGCGTGCAACCCGTGTAGTCACACAGGCCCCACACAGAGAAGGGTTCCGCACTTAGTTTAATCCTCTCCTGCCACTGTCTTGAAATTCATAATGATTTTATCTTTGAACTTGTATTTTTTTAGTGGAGCCCGAGGAGACAATGGAACATGTGTGTGTGAGCAGAGAAAATGTGCACAATATGTGTCTGCTGTTCCTAGCAGCCCCGTTTTTCACACAGCATTCACAGTGCCCCAGGAGCACAGGACTCCATCAGGCCCACAGTGCGTAGGAGTTTAGTGAGATGCCAAACAAATACAAGGTAAATATGATACATCTAGAACTGAGTAAGCTCTGATAGCCCTAAGAGGCCATACTTTTCATTCGAACCAGAATTTCCTTCAATGACCAAAAGAAGGTAGTAGCATTCTAAGAAACATGAATGTCCAAGGAATCCTGTCATAACCTTTCTTATACCTGTTACTTCCCTGTATTGGCCAAACACCTACACTGAAAATGATGACATAAAAGGACAGAGAAAGGGTGAATTATATGGTTTGGCTGTGTCCCCACTCAAATCTCACCTTGAATTGTAATAATCCCCATGTGTCAAGGGTAGGGCCAGGTGGAGATAACTGAATCATGGGAGTGGTTTTCCCCATACTGTTCTCATGGTAGTGAATAAGTCTCATGAGATCCAGTAGTTTTATATAGGGGAGTTCCCCTGCACAAGTTCTCTTGCCTGCCACCATGTAAGACATGACTTTGCTCCTCTTTTACCTTCCACAATAATTGTGAGGCCTCCTCAGCCATGTGGAACTGTAAGTCCACTAAACATCCTTCCTTTATAAATTACCCAGTCTCAGGTATGTCTTTATTAGCAGTGTGAGAACAGACTTATACAATAACCTATAGTTTCTTTTCCTTTTAGTCCTTCCTTACTCATCAGTAAACCAAAGGTAGAGAGTATTGGTAGAATGAACATGTATTAAGAAGTGAAATAAAAACAGTTGAGTTTTGTTCAGCATTTCCTCCATGCTGGTAAGAACAAAATACATATGCACATACAAGCTACAAAATACAAACTCTGTAATTTTGGTGATTCCACGTACAAGTTAAATGCTCTTATGTTTGCATTTAAAACTGACATTGCACAATATTGAGATGAAAAGTAACACTCATGCTAATAACTTACGTCTTTAATTTTTCTTATAGTAGCATTGAATAGCAAATAAAACAATACCATGACAAGTTGAAAGAGAAAAGCCATGAGAGATAGGGCAAGGCTTTATATTTTAGCACCCTCAATGGCATTTTTTCCTGCTTTTGGAACAAGAGGCCCCACATTTTTATTTTGCACTGGGCTTCCCAAATTATGTACCTGACATTGAGTGCAGATGAGTGAGAGACATGCTTTGCTTTGCCCTTGCAACTCACCACTAAATTCTGCACCCTGGGTTGATCCTAGGAACTGTACTTACAAGTCATCACAGCTGATAGAGCAAAGAATCATGACTAAAGAGAGAGAAAGCAGCCTTCTATAGTGTCCTTCACTGCTCCAGAGCAACTGTTCTAGGCCCTATGAGACTGAAAGCTCTTTTATAAGTCAAAACGTTCTTCCTCTCTCTTCTTTCTCTCTCTCCTCCATTTTCTCTCTCTCCTCCAAACTGTTTTTCTCTCTCTCCTCCAAACTGTTTTTCTCTCTCTCCATTTCTCCACACATGAGGAGAAATGAGGACAGGGAAGCAAGTCCTTAATTTAGAAGGGAAATGGTGGTTCTATATAACCCTCATATATATTCTTTATATTTTATTAATAATGTCATAGTTTGTGATTTCAAGGTGCAAAAGCCTAATTGCAAAACAGAGATTGTTCCGGCTACTAGTTCTCTGCCATTTTCACATAAAGGAAAATGCATCTAATATTATTTTGAAGCGGCAACATCATAATAATCTTCATAATTTCTACATTTCCTTAAATATTTTTGGCATATTTACATCAATATTGCATCCTCTTTTTTTTTTTTTTTTTTGGTGATTACTTTTAGTAGGTCATTCTGACTCAGATATATATATGTGCAAATATATATTACATATAAATGCAAATCACAGTGTTTATATGAAAACTCAGTTTCACATAATAAATCATCAAAAAGCAATATTTCCTAATAAGAACAATGATCATAAACCAATGTGATTTCATTATTAAATCATTATGGCTCATCCTGCCTGGTAATGTGCTCAGCTGGAAGCATTTACATCCATTGCCAACCTCTTTACAGGAAAACATCTGACACCTGCATGAGCCACTATTTCTGTCACTTTTGGTGTTAGAAGCCCCAGACTCAAGAGCTGAAGCCATCACATCACTCTGTTCAGCTGTATCTGCTGAGCTTGTTGGGGCCAAGGAACCCAATACTGATAAACAGAAGAATCTGATGCCCTTAGGCATGTTTTGCTGAAGTGAATGGATTAATAGTGTAAGCTGCATTTTTGGAGACGTCACCCAGCTAGAGTGATAGATGGAATCCCTACAGGGTCAACTCAATATCTTATCTCATAAAGTGGATAAGATGTATTTAGCAAAGGTGGAAGTGAAAAATAAGTAGAAAGGAAATTCCTTTTCTCTGCCTTTTTAATAGGTTTTTATGTTTTCTTTCATATCCATTTCCTTTTTTTTTTTTTTTTTTTTTTTAGCATTTCAACACCACCTCACCACCTGTTTCACACTTTTAAAGTTCTTTTTCTATCAGTGTACTTATGAGAGGCATTCCTCACAATGTAAATGTCTCTGTGGAGGTGGGGGAGAAGAGAGAGGGAGGAGAGGGCGGGAGAGGAAGGAGAGAAACATTTAACTAGTGGTTGGCAAAAGTTAATAAATGTGATAATAGGTCATATTGGCCAAAGTGTAGGAAGCATGTTGATGGGAGTGTAGGTTGTTGCATTTTGGAGATCAATTTAGTCATCTCTTAATGCTTTAAAGGCCATTAAAAAAAAATGAGTAACTATGTGGTGATATGGAAAAAGCTCTAAGAAATATTAAGTGAAAAACAGCATTCAGTACAGTGTGTGGAGTTATTTTGTGTAATGTATGCAAAAGAGTCAGCATCCATACATACAGTTATGACACCTGTATTGAAAAGGCAAATGTATTCCAAGGAAATTGATACATTGGGGGAAAATTTGAACATAACTCCAATTTCACATTTGCTTATCCACAAGAAATGCTAGGGAAAACCAGAAAACTGCACCCAAATGGACTGAGCCATATAGGAATACACAAAATGCCCACACGCACACACCTCAACATGACCAACTGCCTCAGTTCACCACGTGGGGTAGGAGCCACACTCACCACATCTGGTGTTAAACCAACTTACCTTCCAATTTCATATAACCCTCCTTCCGCCGCTACCCAAAAACTCACAGAGGACAACCCCTCCAATACCAACTTACACAAGCAAACTTCTGGTCTTTTCAAGGGAAGGTGCCATATTTACTGTAGCATTTGTGTATTTACCCATTTAACATGTATAAAATCGCGCTATCATTTTTAATGGGCTCCCAGCTTTTGTTTTTAATGTGTCACTGATAAAGTTAACTGTTGTGCCCCAACCTCATTTTTCTCATAAGCCCTGTGGCCTTTTAGTACATACTTTTGCATAGCACAGTGGTGTTTAAGAACACATATGTTACATTATAGAACTGACTGTATCCACATATGTATGTCTGTATATACAGACATACCTGCCAGTGGTTTTCAAATTTTATAATGCATCAGATTCACCGGAGGGCTTGTTAAACTACAGATTGCTGGACCCCACCCTCAGTTTATGAGTCAGTAAGTCTAGGGTAGGGCTAAGAATTTGTATCTAACAAGTTCCCAGGTGATGCAGATGCTGCTGGTCTGGGTGCCACAGTGAAAACCACTGCCCAATCACTTGCACAAGGGCACTACAGAGTTCATTGCTGCATGGCTTGTAGTTGAGAAGTGTGCAACAAGCTAAATGTCCAAATAAGATAGCAATTAATTATGGTATAACCATATTGTGGACTGCTATGCAGTAAGTGAAAAGAGAGAGGTAGGTCTTCATATTCCAGCATGGGAAATAACCCCCAAGACATGTTGCTGGCATAAAGCAAGGTACAGATACAGATATATAAATACCATTTATTTTCTTACATAACTACCCTACCAGTGTGAGCATATACATGTATTGTGTGTATATGTGTATACATATGTAAATTCTTTAAAAGTCATAAAATACATATCAAAGTGATCACAGTGGTTACCTTTTGAAGAAAATCAGGATTTGGGGTGGTGGCTGATAAAAAGGGCTCTACACATAAATGTCATGTTTTAAATTTGATTATCCAAAGATAATCAGCTTGTGTAATTAAAATTAATTATTTTAGAAATAAGTGTGTGTGTACATAGGGGCCTGTCAGGGGTTGGGGGGCTGGGGGAGGGATAGCATTAGGAGAAATACCTAATGTAAATGACGAGTTGATGGGTGCAGCACACCAACATGGCACGTGTATACATATGTAACAAACCTGCATGCTGTGCACATGTACCCTAGAACTTAAAGTATAATAAATATAAATAAATAAAATAAAATACCCCCTGAATTTTCAAGCCTTAGTATGAAAAAAGAATATAAAACATCTCTTTAATAATTTTTGTATATTGATTACATATTAGAATGAAAATATTTTGGATATATTGGGTTAAATAAAATATATTACTAAAATTAAAATAAATAAATTTGAGAATTAGTTTTGTTTCGATTTTGCTTTTAAGGGTGACAATGTCAGGTTAATTTAGTTAACAGAGTAATTTCATATGATGACAACAGTATGTATAAAAAACCTCCTGTTTCTTATTTTAGTTATATGTTTTCTCATTTACATATTTTCATGGAAATTGTACCCAAAAAACTAATATATTCTTATCATACATTTCAAGACTTACTTTAATAATTATTACACAGAGGTAGATTTCATCAAATAGCTACACAGTATGTTATGTAACAAACAATTATTAAAATTTATTTTAGCATCTCAAAAAAAAAGTATGTGTGTATTATAGAAAATTCTTCTAAAGGCTATTGAAAAACAGTTAACTAAGCTTACATAGTATTATTTTGTTCTTGCATTTGTTAACACCAGCAAATTCCACTCCTATTTCAGGCAAAAATACAAACTGTGGTTATACCATTTCAGTGATTAAAATTCTGACAAAAGAAAATATTGGTCTTTGTAATAACCTAATTACTTATTTATTAGTAATAGTGTCTCTTTCAAATCTGCACCTGGGAAAGCCACAAGAACCTGCTTTTGGTTTTCTACTGTGTCAACCTCTCATTTTTACTGGTGTTTCTCATTACAATTCTCCTATCAGTAAATGTGGAGTAACCTAGTTGGAGCTTAGCAAAATGCTGACCATAAAAGACGGAGTGCTTTTGTTTAGGACACAATTGCCAAAGAACCAATCGCATTCACTGGGTGACTACCCCAGGTTCAACTATTTGACTTTTATAGTCATAAATCATACGCCGACGGTAGCTACAGCTTTCCCAGAAAAGTTAAATGCCTCAATGTGTCCAGGTTTCAGTACACATTATTGTCAGCTGCATTAATTAGAGTTTTTTTAGTACAAACAAGTATAGAGAAGAAAACAAATGTAGCCCATTATTCCACAGCTCAGACCTCAAGAAAACAAATAAACAAATATACTCAGGCCTAGCAAATTCACACTGGATAGAAGGACGTGGAAAAAAAGGAATAATCTTCCTTTTGCCCTACCCCTCTCTTCCCCTAACCTAGAACCTACTTTCCGCCACTATCTGTATGGCTCGCTTCAGGTATGTAGGCTAAGATCATCTTTTCATTAACGCCTTCCCTAGTGCTTTTTTAAGGGGCAGGATGTTATCCTACCCACTTTCCTGCTTTGTAACTCATCATAACACTTAACCACCATGTAAGATACTTCACATTTGACTTACTTTGTATGCATTTTCTGTCTTTCCCTGACTAGAATGCAAGTTCCATGACAAAAGGGATTTTTATTTTTTACTATTCTTTAATGGTGATATCTTCAGAGCTAGAACAATACCTGGTTCATGGTAAGCACTCAATAAATACTCGTTGAATGAACTGATTCTGTATCTTGTGAAACTCAGACAGATGACTGGGGTTGAAGCATTATTACCTTTCATTATGAGTACATTTTGTTAGCCAAAGTTTAAAACCGTACATGATACTATTAGTAGTACCAATGTATTACTTCTCGAATTTTCCACATTCAGTACCAGATCTGAGATACATTCCATTATTCAAGTTCTGGTTTTCATTTTCTTTCTAGATGAAAGAATTTGTTGGTTCCACTCTCTTGCTGTCATGGCAGAACTAGTGTAGTTTTGAGATCAGCACATTTTTCCAATAAACTTTCAATCACAATACAGATATTAACAAGCTAAAAAGTCCTGCCCAGTTTTATGCAAATTCCATCAATCCTGTATCCTCTAAGCCCTCCCAGCTGACCCCCAATAAAAGTGGAATATTCTTCCTTTTTATGTTTGTGATATATGCTGGAAAGAGAAAATTAGACAAAATATTGATCAAAGGCCTTTGGCCTGGAGAATATTGAACTAATTTAATCCATTTTTCCCTACATTCATTGTTGCTTTCACTTTACTGCAGCATTAAATTTAAGTTCCATATTCATAAGTGTATGGTTCAGAAAAGTTATGCAGAAAATATTTTTAAAACATTACCTTCCAAAATTTTACGTTATTTGGAAGTTTTTTTTGTTTTGTTTTGTTTTTTAGTATTAACCCTTACAAATGCTGATGATGTTAGATAACTGTGAACCACACTCAGACATCTTTTCCTGTTATTTCCATGTTTGGTCAGATTTTACAAAATAGGAAGCCTCCAACTTTCACTGCCAGGTCTTCAGAAACCCAGACCATGTGCTTTTTCCCTTTCTCTATAGCAAACTTTTTTAAGTATAGTAACACAATGCAAGACAACTTGAACTCATCTACCTTTAGGATCATTTCATTCTTAAATTCAACATCTCTTTTGACTCCTCTGAAGGAATTAGCATTATTGATTTTTTTCATTTAGGATCCCTCCAGCAGCCTCTGGTACAGAAGTGACAGAGCCAGGGGCAAATGACAAAGTAAATTAAGTCCAAAAAAAGGTGACCAAGGGAAAATTCCAAAGGAAAATTAAATGGGCTTGAGGATGTGTGGACCAGCATACACATTCAGCTGTTAATTGAACTAAATCTGTTTCCATATTTGCCGTAGCTGCTTTCTCCAGAAATATACTTAGGTTTTTCATTAAGTGTGTACCTGTGTCTGTTTTCTTTCAGTGCAGATGTTTGTGATAGTTTTGTTAAGGGGTGGACTATGTCAATACATTCTATTGCATTATTAGCTTCATGAAACAATGGGATATTTGGTCGTTTGCGTGGATTTTTTGATGTATGAATGTGGCTTTAGCACAAGTTGTGACAGTTATTTTTTTTCAAAAGCCTTAAGTGTGTGCTTGTATTACTAAACTACTCTATGTATCAGTCCACATTTCAGAGCTACTGCTGATATATCATCTTATCTACATTATTGTACTTCTTGGTGAAAGTCACTTGTAGTTACCTTCTGCTCACTTCTTTATTTTACTTGTCCTGTGCAATGGCGTCCACTTCACTAAGTGCATATATTTTATGATCCTAATTTTGGAGTGTCAGTCTATTTAGATCCCATTATAAAAACTATTGGGAATAGTAGGGTTGGTTATGATGATGCAATTTCTATGCATAACTGACCACTAACATTTACTGAGCACCTATGATGTTCCAAGCCACATGGGCAAGCTTTGAACATACAAATGTCCTCAAAGAACCTACAATCTAGTGGGGGAGAAAGGATACCACTAGACAAATAATCCTATTTTGCAAGACCTAAAGAGGAAGGTAAACCTATACCAAGCTTTCTAAAATATGCTTTTTAATTGAAATATGTTTTAAACTCAGTAGAGAAAAAAAAAAAATACCGGATATGTGGGAGTAGATGTGCAGAAATGTTTTGAGAGGGAGTTATTTATTCACATGTCTAGCTAATGGGTGATAGATGTGGTTTGTACGATTATTTGGGGTTTGGAGTAGGAATGGTTTAGGAAACTGGTGCTCAAATCTTGGTCTGCAGACCAGCAGCATCAGCATCACGAGGGCACTCCTTAGAGATGCAAATGTTTGCGCTCCCACCTCCCCAGACCTACTGAATAGCACTTCAGGCCATTCTGGTACATGCTAAAGTTGGGACCCATTGGTTTATGTCAGGGTAAGTACAGTATTCTCAACCCCAAATGCACATCACCTGGGGAATTTTGTTTGTTTGTTTGTTTTAATATCTATGTCCAAGCCCCTGCTTCACACCTATTAAGTCACAATCTCTGGGATGGAACCCTGAACATAAGCATTTTTTAAAAGCTCCCCAGGTAATTGGACTATGAAAACAGGTTCAGAACTGTTGATTTAGGAAAAATAAGGAATTTTGCATGTTTAAGTGATCTATAAATCGGCCCTCCTGTCTTTCTGTCATCAACACCATGCATGTAACAATGTAACATATGATTACTTTTATTACAATTTTGCACACTGTACTTTCAAAACTGAAACTTTATATGCCTTATACATTATGACTGTAGTAAAGAACAAAAAGAGTTTAAATTGCACCTGCTTTAGAAAATCCAGGATGAATGCTTACTCTAAGAATGTATGTTACATCTTATTCAGGATTAGTTCTTGTAATCAGATAAGCTGGACACCATTCTAGAATCTGATGCCATCAGTCAGGACATGGAAATTGCTGCAATTACAAAGCACTTTTGGTTATGGTTTTTGCTGTAAAATGATTTCATTGTCATCACTGCTAAGATTAATCATGGATTTTTTTTCAAGTTGGCATCTTGCAGTAGTTTGGTGAATGCCAACCTTCCCCGTTCCAGAAAGTATCAAGTTCTAACAGCTGTGACTCCTGTCAAGGGATTCAGCAAGATGCCTTAGCCATCTGCTGGCTTCCTGCAGGTAACCTCCTGCCACCACATCTATCAGCATAGAGCTGACAAGCAGAAAGCAGCTTCTGAAATCTGCCCTCCATCTTGAAACCTTCTCTGCTGGCCCTTCTATTCTTTTTCTGCCATAATTACCTTTAGGCTGCAATGAAGAGCGCCTTCCTTCACCCCTGCCACCCTTCACCAGGGTGACCAACCATCCCTATCTAGCTGGGACAGAAGGGGCTCCTGGGATGTGAGACTTTCTGTGCTAAAAGTGGGATGGTCCCAGGCAAACCAGAAGTTAGTCACCCCACCTTTACCCAACAAGTCTGACCTCTTCTGCCTGTGCTGCATTTTTATAGCTCAGTGGTTCTCAATCTTTGGCATCTTGCAGAAGTTTGGTAGTTAAGATCTTGTTAAAACATAAATTGCTGGGCCCAAATCCCAGAGTCTCTGATTCAGTAGGTAGGGCCAGATAATGCCCATCTATCACAAGGGATGCTGATGATCCAGGGACCGCACTTTGAAAACCACTGCTATAGTTCAACATCTGGCAAAGAAAACACTAATTTCCTTCCACTATGAAGCTCAGTGTCTCATATTCTACTTATATTCCAACAGGTCCTCTCATTTATTGATTGCTGTACTAAGTATTTGAAACTGACACTAGCAGCAGGAATATTCAGCCCAGTCCTGGGAGCATGGTAGGTACTCGACAAATGCTTATGTGGGCTCACTGAACGGTATCTGGTTATGCAATAATAGTCTCAAGAATGAAATGTGACTAACATTTTCCCCATATCAATTAGACAAAAAACTAAGTCTCTCTATTCATTTCCTCCAACAGTATTTTTAAGATGCAACTCATTAAAGGTTAAACCATCTCATCTGTTGTTAGTGGTAATACAAATTTGTACCACTTTCTTGAGAGAAGTTGGGTAAGACGCATTTCAAAACCCTCAAATGGGACACACCATTTGATACAGGAAATCCTCCACTTCTAGGAATTTACTCTAAAGAAATGGTCTCAGATTTATACAAAAAGTCACAAAACTTATCAATACAGAATGTTAACAATAGGGAAACAGCCGAAATGTCCATTAGGAAGTAATTAAATAAGGTGTTTTCTCAGTTGAACACTACACTCGATGACTTAGAATATGTAATAAATGGAAAAAAAATGTTCATGTTACAATGTTCAGTGGGGAAAAAGTAGTACTATTGGATGAGTCCGTAAACTGTAAAACATTTGTAGATAAACGTACATTTCAGTGGTATTCAACAAAAGTATTAACCGTGACTATCTTTAAATGATATTAACTTTTCAAATTTTTTTAATTCACCTAAAATGTTTCTAGATTTTCTACAATAATTATGAACTACTTTTGTAATAAGGGTAAAAGACCATTTATTTTTTAAAGAGAAGACAAATGAGATTGTGACCACCAAGGTCAATGAATGAGATTTCTCCCTGACATCCTGTCTTCTGTTCCCATGGCTGGTTTTTAGGTTCCTATGCTCACCTCACCCTGGCTTACTTACATCCAGGCAGTTGTCAGTGAGTGCCCCACTCACACCCTGTCTTTAATCAGGGTGACTCTGATAATCATTTCATGCTTTCCTACTACCAGCCCTGCAGCCAACCTGCCCAGTGCACTGTGTCTGAAAACAGCATTTATAAATACCCTATAAGTGGCAAATTGCATCCTTACAGGCATTGGTTCTGGGACTTACCATGGTAACAGGAATCCCATGAGACTGCAGAGCTTTCCAGATGAGGCTACCTTTGTCCTCCCGTGATACTATACAGAACACCATTCTCAGAAGCCTCCTTGGTTAGGCTTCAGAAACTGTGGGGCTGTATCAGGACCTCCAAATTCCTCAACTAGACCAGGACAAGAATGCCTTAAAATAGGTGTAGCAGGGCTGGGCATGGTGGCTCACGCCTGTAATCCCAGAACTTTGGGAGGCCGAGGCAGGTAGATCACTTAAGGTCAAGAGCTTGAGACCAACCTGGCCAACATGGCAAAATCCTGTCTCTACTAAAAATATATATTTAAAAAAAATAGCCAGACATGGTGGTGAGCGCCTATAATCCCAGCTACTCAGGAGGCTGAGGCAGGGGAATCACTTGAACCCAGGAGGCGGAGGTTGCAGTGAGCCAAGATCGCGCCATTGCACTCCAGCCTGGGTTACAGAGTGAGACTCCGTCACAAAAACAAAAACAAAAAAAAGTTGTTGCGGGTGTTCCACAACCTTGCTAAGTGCATCATCTGCCAATTTCGCAAACTATTCGAAGTTTGTTCATGACTTCACTTAACAAAACTTTTAAAATCTCAGTGTAAATTTTGGAAAGTAAAGCCTTTTGGGGGAGTATATCTAAATATTCCTTTTAAGCTAGCTTATGGAATAACCCCTCCTCCACTCTTCCCATAAGCTAAAGACCCAAGGAGATCACAGGCTTAGCCAAAAAGCTTGCAGAGAACAGCCCTCTTAGAAGAGGCAATAATGAACTGCTCCATGCCAGTGCCCTTTGGGACATGAAATCAGTAGGACTTGGGGACCGTCTGAACTTCTCTCACCTCCTGGCTGCCCTACATTCTATAATATCTTGTTTCCATACCAGAAGAGAAACAATCCCCCAACTAGTGAAAGAGCAGCATGGGTGAGGGGATGATATAATAATGATAATTCTAACACATTTATATCATACCCTTAACCTTTTCAGAGTGTGTTCATGTATATCATCTCATAGCTATTTTTTATTTTATTTATTTTTTATTTTTTATTTTATTTTTTTTTTTTTTGAGACAGAGTCCCATTCTGTCACCCAGACTGGAGTACGGTGGCACGATCTCAGCTCACTGCAACTTCCACCTCCTAGGTTCAAGTGATTCTCATGCCTCAGCCTCCTGAGTAGCTGGGATTACAGGCACTGGCCACCATGCTCAGCTAATGTTTGTATTTTTAGTAGAGACAGGGTTTCACTATGTTGGCCAGGCTGGTCTTGAACTCCTGGCCTCAAGTGATCCACCCACCTCAGCCTCCCAAAGTGCTGGGATTACAGGCGTGAGCCACTGCACCTAGCCTATCGCATGACTGTAATTCTCACATTTCCTATCCAGTTTTGAACAGTGTAGTGTGACGATAAACAGGATGCAATCAGATAAGCTGGGTTATACTCCCAGTTCTGCAATTTGCTAGTTGTGCAGTCTTTTGCAAGTTACATCACCTCTCTGAGCTTCAGTTTCTTCTTCTGTAAAATGAGCCCATAATGCCAAGTTTATAGAACTACTGTGAAGATTAGAGATAACATACATTAAAGCACCTGGCAAAATGCTTGGCATATTAATGGTTTCTCAGCAAAGTGTAGCTGCACAGAACAGTTATAATCTCTATTTGATGCAAGTCTTGTAAAGCCCTAGTGGAAAAGTTAGAAAATTACAGTAGTCCCCTGCCTTGTCCTTGGGGGATATGTTCCAAGACCCCTGGTGGACACCTGAAACCTCAGATAGTACCAAACCAATACACACACGTACACAATGCACAAATTTATTTTTCCTCCACAACTTCATGTATAGAAGATTTGTTCTTACTGTAGATCTTAGCAACCTCAGTATATGATTTCTTTTTAAATGTCCTTAAGTGGAGAACTTCCACCTTCGCACTGAAAGGAAGCTTCTCTTTGGCATACCTGAATTGCCAGCATCACTACTCTTACGCTTTGGGGCCATTATTAAGTAACATAAGGGTTACTTGGGCACAAGCACTATGACAGCTGATCTGATAAAACTGAGACAGCTACTGTATGACTAACAGGCAAGTAGCATACACAGCATGGATACACTGGACAAAGAGATGATTCACGTCCCAGATGGCACAGAGCTGGACAGCAAGAGATTTCATCATGCTACTCAGAATGGCACACAGTTTAAAACTTAGGAACTGTTTACTTCTGGCATTTTCTACTGAATATTTTCAGAACTTGGTTGCCCCTAGATAACTGAAACAATGAAAAGCAAAACCATGGATAAGGGAGGATCACTGTGCTATCTGCATTATCATTATGCAGTTATTTGAGAATCATCTCCTAGAATTTGATTTATCCACTTCCTACTCCTCCTCACCCCTGTCATTGCCTACGTTTAGGCCCTCCCCGTCCTTCTCTTGAGTCATTTGCAAAACTCCTAACTGGTCTTAGTGGCTGCAATCTGTCCCTCTCCAGGCCATGATCTCTAATACTAGGATTAAGGAAGTTGATATGGTTTGGATGTGTTCCCACCCAAATCTCATCTTGAATTGTAGCTCCCATAATTCCCACATGTTGTGGGAGGGACCCAGTGGGAGGTAATTAAATCATGGGGGCAGGTTGTTCCCATGCTGTTCTCATGAAAGTGAATAAGTCTCATGAGATCTGATGGTTTTATAAATGGGAGTTCCCCTGCATACACTCTCTTGCCTGCCACCATGTAAGACATGCCTTTGCTGCTCCTTCTCCTTCCACCATAATTGTGAGGCCTCCCAGCTATATGGAACTGTGAGTCCATTAAACCTCTTTCCTTTATAAATTACCCAGTCTTGGGTAGGTCTTTATTAGCAGTGTGAAAACAGACTAATACAGAAGGAAAACTTAAGTTATTTGTGCCCCCCTCCCCTGACAAAAACTATACTAGCTCTCTCTGGCCCATTCTTTGACACAACCCACAAAGCCTTCCTTCTGCAAATCATCCCCCATCATTCCCTTTGCTGTCTCTTCCACCAGTGTAAGCTGTGCCCCAGCATTTGTGGCCATCTCACAGCCTGTTCCTGTGCTATGTTCCGCCATGTCTGCTGCCTTTGCATCAAACAACAGTGCTTCTTCCTGAATGCCCTAATCTCACTTCTCTGCCCAGAGAAATTGCTTTTTCTTTCCGAAGTCCACTCAAACATCAGTTTCATTGGGAATCCAATCTTGACTCCCCAAGGCTTAACTGCCCCTCCACTGTGGCTCCCAGAATGCACTGCACACCCTTCTGTTGCACACTCACCATGATGTCCTCTAAATGACCTGGTAACAAGTCTCTCTCTCCCAGCTCCTCAAAAGCAAGGACTAATAGCTAATGTTTATTGAGTGCCTACTATGAACCATACTCTATGCCAAGCATTATATTCATATATATACACATATATAAAATAGTAGTGACCATCCTATAGGGTTAAGATTAAATGATATTATATATAATATTAACATATAGAAGTTATATATAATTTAACATATACTTATATATTACATATTGCTATATATTATATAAATATATTATATATTATATGTATAATTGATAATATATAAATGTATATTAATATTAGATATAATTAACATTTATTATATATTATTATATGTTGTATATCTAATATTAGATTATAAAATGTCATACCAGATAACATTAGATATTATATATATAGTATCATTTAATCTTCACAACAACCCTATAGGATGGTTACTACTATTATCTCCATTTTACCGATAATTAAACTGAAGCTTAAAGATGTTAAGTAACTTGCCCAAGGTTGCAAGTTATTAGTGGCCAAGCCAAGATTCAAAATCAAACTGTCATACTTCAGAGCTCACACTCTTGACCACTACACCACACAATGTTATATACCCTCCTACCAAACTCAGTTAGCACCTGGGCATGCTCTAATAGCTATATTAGTTACCTCTTGCTGTGTAACAAATCATCCCCAGACATAGTTACTATTTCCCCATCTCTCTGGGTCAGGAATTTGGAAACAGCGTATTTGGGTGGTTCTATATCAGTGTCTCGGGAGATTGCAGCTAAGATGTCAGCCTGGGCAACAGTCATCTGAAGGCTTGGCTGTCCTGGGGATCTACTTCCAAGATGGTGCACTCACATGGTGCTCCTAATGGGCAGGGGGCCCCAGTTCCTTCACATGTGGACCTCTCTGTGAGCTCCCTGAATGCCCTCACAACGTGGTGGTTGACTTCCTCCAGAGTGAACAATCCAAAAAACATGACCCAGCCTCAGAAGTCGTAGTCTAGAATTTCCCATAGCATCCTATTAGTTACCGTGGTAAGCCTTACCCAGTGTGGCAGGGGACTAGACGGGGCATGAATACCAGAAAGTGAAAATCACTGGGGCCTTATCAAGTGAATAAGTGGAAAAAAATTACTAAGAATTGCTCTGAGTGTCAGGATCTCTTTTAGGTAATAAGAAATTTGGATGAGGTGACCACTAAGTTTCTTTCTAGCTCTAAAAACAATGGAAGATTACTCTCAAATTCTATATATTTTCCCTATTTTCCCTTTTTTCCCATGTCCCCAAATGGAACATCAAGTGGATTCAAAGATTTAATTTCATTACATTCCAAGAGAAGCCACAGGTGAGTATTTGCTAACTTAGCTTTTACTTTATGGTTTCAGGTAGAGCCAATGAAGTATGAGAAATTCCCCCAGTTTGAAACACAGTTATTTCCTTAACAGCAAAACAAATCTATGTTTGATTTCCAGATTAATTCCATAATTCGATGCCAGCATAAGCCCAGCCTCTGGACAAAGGCTTATCTTCTTTAGCAGAATATCTGTGATTAAACTGAGGGAAAAAAACCCCTTGTGTATAACAGCAAAGATAATAAAATCATTGGTTTTAGCCCTTAGGCCATGCTTGTTTTCAAGCCAAGATCTTATCTGTTTAAAATACTTCTTTAACTTGATTTGAGATGTACGAAAATACAAACTAAATACTTAAATGAGGTGCTTTTCAAATATTCATTGATATTGAATACTTAGAATGAATTTTCTTCTAAAGATCAATCCATGTTAGTAGAAATGAAAACCAAATATGAGCTGTTCACTCTTCCCACCACTACCACTACCTGAATAGATCCAAAGAACCATGGAAGCCGAGTCAGAACACTCCTCAATGGCACACTGGAGCCCATTCTCTCAAAGCATGCTACTCTAGGGGCTGGCAAACTGCAGCCTTGCCACCTGTTTTATAAATAAAGTTTTACTGGAACACAGCCAGGCTCATTGGTTTATGAATTGTCTATGGCTGCCATGGCAGAGTTGAGAAATTACAACAACGACAGTATGGCTTGCAAAGCCAAAAATATTACTATCTGGAAATTTACAGAAAAAGTTTGCCAATCCCTGGTCTATACCTCTAGAGACTTAGCCTGAGGCAACCTATTCTTAGCTCAAGATGTCCATGCATACTGTATGCTGTTCCAAACATTTTTATGGAGAAAAGGAGCAGTGTTCCCATTTATTTTGCGGTGTCTCTTAACATACAGTAAAAGCATAAAGTTTTGTTGTTGTTAAAGACAGGATCTTGCTCTGTCACCCAGGCTGGAGTACAGTGCCATAATCATAGCTCACTGCAGTCTCAAACCCCTAGGCTCAAGCAATCCTCCCACCTTAGCCTCCAGAGTAGCGTGCCACCATACCCAGCTAATTTTTTGTTGTTTTTTTGTAGACACAGGGTCTTGCTATATTGCCCAGGCTAGTCTCGAACTCCTGGGTTAAAGCAATCCTCCCCCCTTGGCCTCCCAAAGTGCTGGGATTACAAGCGTGAGCCACCATACCCAGCCAGACACAAATCTTAATGATAGAACAGAGTGAGTTTTTACTCTTGTATCACCTGTGTAACCATCTCTGAGATCAAGATAAAGAATGTGTCACACACCTCCTCTCAGTCAATACCCCCAACAAAGGTAGTCATTCTTTTACTTCTATCATATAGATTTAGTTGCTTGTGCCTGAACTTTATACACATGAAACAGAACAGTATTTAGTCTTATACCTGGCTTTTTTTACTCAGCATTTAGTCAGTGGCATGCATACATATTATAATGTGGAACAGTTCATTTTTTCATGGCTGTATAAGATTCAATTATAAGAATATACCACAACTTATTTACCTCTTCTGTTGATGGACATTAGGTTTTTTCCAGGTTTTTGCTGTTATGAATAAAGCTGCTCTGATCACTCCTGTACATGTCTTTTGGTAGGCATACAGATCTGCTTATTTTATTGGGAGTAGAATTTCTGGGTAATAGGAGATATCAACAAACTGTCAAACACTTTTCCAAACTGGTTGTGCCTTATTAATATTCAAAAATGTTGTTTGAATATATATCTTTTTTTTTTTTTTTTTTGAGACAGAGTCTTACTCTGTCGCCCAGGGTGGAGTGCAGTGGCGCAATCTCGGCTCACTGCAACCTCTGCCTTTTAGGTTCAAGTGATTCTCCTGCCTCAGCCTCCCTGGCTAATTTTTATATTTTAATAGAGATGAGGTTTCATCATGTTGGCCAGGCTGGTCTCGAACCCCCAACCTCAGGTGATCCACCTGCGTCAGCCTCCCAAAGTGTTGGGATTACAGGCGTGAGCCACCATGCCCGGCCTAAGAGCTCTTGAGGGCAAAAGTTTGAAATAATCCCCCCTGCCAATCTTTATATTTTGCTGTTTGTCCTGTGACACAATGGTTATCGCAGGGGTTCCTGGCATGCCAAGTTTAGATACACAAGCCCTGAGCTTGGCAATGTGCTGGCACTTTACAAATTCATCTCATTAAATCCTCCCCTAAACCCTATGGGCTAGATAGCCTCAACATGTGGCAGACAGGACAAGAGGGGTCTGGAAGGATAAAAACCTCGACTAAGGCCATACAAACTAGATCTCCCATTCATGTTCTTACCTTGCCCCTCTGAAAAGCAGCGAGATCAGTGTCACAGTTATCACAAAGTTAGGGTTAAGCACCAATCATCTCAGATCTTTGTTTTCCTCTTTAACCACTTTATTCAAATATAATTAAATTTGATGACAGCTACTGAGTGTAACTCCTCATACAGCAGATTTAAATCATTATAATTTCACACTACGCTCCATGTCTAGAGACGTTGCTACCCAGCTTGACAAGGGAAGAAAAATAAGAAGTTGTAACCACCCTGTAAAAATCTAACATTGAAAGATGGCCACAAATCATAGGGTTCCACACAAAGGCACAGGATTTGAAAAAAAAAAAAAAAAAAAAAAAAAAAAAAACTACAGGTTTTTCTATTTTCTACTCAAGTCTCTATTGCATGCAGAAGCATATTTAAGTGGCATAAATCAGAAAGTGATAATGGGAACTGAATGAAATTGTCATAAATCACGTTACTAAGTATAGTTACATCTTAGATGTAAAACCCAATTAAACAGATGGCCACATGCTGTCAGAATCAACCCCTAATCAATAAAGATGTTCATTTTAGAGAATCACCTCAATTTTTCACTTCTTCAGTGAAGCAAAAAGAAGGCAGTTGTAGGGTGGGGGAAGTCCCAGGAAACCCAGTGGGGAAATGTGTAAGAAGAAACTCCACCTGTCTTAATTTGTAGTCTGGAAAATCAGAAAGGAGAGAGGGGGAAAAAAAAACTCCCCCAAAAGATTCCTTGTCATCTTGCCTGGGAATGTAATTTACAAGGAGAGCAAGCACTGGTCATTAGGAAAACAGAAACAGCTTGAATCTCTTAATTACAATACTGTTTCAAATTGTTCATGTTAAAAACCCCTGTGTCCATGAGCTTTCATGAAACCATTGGTTTACCCTGAAATGGCTTCTTCCTCAGTAAACCTGATAGGATTAGCCCTTTGCAGGCAAGAAAAAGGCTGAGCAGGGGCGAACCCTGATGGAACTATTGTTAGACACACTTAAGTACCCTAAGGAGTAGTGAGCCTTCAGTGACATTTTAAAGTGGATGCGGAAACATTGGCTTTTCTTGCATGAGAGCTGATCTCTTACACTTGCTAGACTGGTGAAAATTAAGTCTACCAATGCCAAGAGTTGATGAAAATGAGGAATAACAGAAACACTTCTGTATTTTGGAACACCAGCTTTGGAAAACATTTGATGTTATCTGGTAGATAACTTCTTCCTATCAGCCAATAATTCCATTCCTGGGTGTATACCCTCAGACACTTGTTTCAAGAGACAGTCACAAGAATATGCAGAGCAGCACCGTTCATAAGCAAAAACCTGGGTGTGGGGACACATAGGCTGGACAATAGAAGAATAAACAATTTGGGGGTACAGTCATGAAATATTATACAGCAGTGAACATGAAAACAGCCTACTATCACATGCTACACAGACAAATCCTAAAAACATATTGACTAAAAAAACACAGTTGTTTAAGATTGCATACAGTAAGATACCATTTTTACTATACTAAGAAACAAGTAAAAATAAACAACATGTTGTTTAGGGATACCTATATAATTAAAGTTTTATTTTAAAAAACAACGAAAAAATGATAAACCCTCAAATCAGAAGACTGTTACCTCTGTGGTTAGTGGGAGGGATGGTTCCTGATTGGGTGAGGGCGTCATAGGCACATATTAATTTTGTCATGTTTTCATATATCCTTTATAACTTACATGTGCCAAAATGCTACATATGTTCTTTCGCATGTACCAAATATTAGACAATAAAACGTTTTTAAGTGAATAATCTAAACGATTTCTATTTCCCAATAGAATATTGTAAATGTGATTATAATTAATAATACATTACATTATTATAAGTATTAGTTATAATTAATAACTCAAATGTCATAAGTTCCCATATAACATATGCAATTTCGTTCTCAAGTTGGCATTTAGGACCTTAAGAAAGCAATGGTAGCTTAGTGATAATGAATATTTATATAGTAAGAAGTGACATTCAAAATATTTAACAACTTACTTGGTTATGTAAATTAACATATAAATAAAAAAACCCCGCCATCTGCTTGTCTGTCTTCTTTCTGTTCATTTCTCTCTCAGACCAAAGTCGGGCAGAGTCTGCTATTCCTAACAGTGGCCACACGATGGCGGCTCTAAGAAGATGTGCCAGCTAGTAGTGGGCAGCCACAGCCTTCGAGCTGTCCCCTCTGACCTGTCTACAGAGCCGTCCCCTCTGACCTGTCTACCTGTGTACAGGACTACAGAGTCCTGTAGGAACAACGGCCAGTATGGAGGACCCACGGCAGACTGGCTGACTGGCCAGAGGGAAGGCAGGATGCCTCCCTGAGGTGGCCTGGCCTTTGAATAAAGATTTGAAGGCAATGGGAGCATAAACCAGGCAGGTCACTTGGGGAAGTTTTCCAAGAGAAAGCGAACCCCAGGTATAAATATCCCCAGAGCAGAGCGTGTCAGATGTGCTCTGCAAACACGAAGGAGGCCAGTGTGGCTGGAACAGAAGGAGGAAGAGGGAGAGTGGCAGGAGTTACGGGCAGAAAGATAACAGACCTTAAGGCCATTATAAATAATTTGGTTCTTTCTCTGAGCGAGATGGGATGTTGATAAAAGCTTTTGAGCAAAGAACTGACACGATGTGATTGTAAAAAGTCTTAAAATTGCGACAATATTATATTTAGAATAGACTGAAGGGGGGTAAGAACAAAGCAGGGAGGCCAATGAGGAATGTATTCCCATAATCCAGGTGGGAGATAGTAGTGGTATGAACAAGGGTAGTAAATTCCATCCCCTGCGTTCAACACCATAGAAATGTGATTAAAACCATGAGATTAGATGTTATCACCAAGCAAGTGAGCAAAGATGGAGAAAAGAGAACAGAAAAGGTGCAAGGACTGAGCCTTGGGGCATGCCATCATTAAGAGATATAGGAGATGAGGAGAAACCAGCAAGGGATTTGAGCAGGAGCTGCCCACCTTCCCCAAGACAAGCCACCACCAACCAGAATTTGGTGTTTGTCTTTCTCATGAATGTCTTTACACTTACACTGCAAATGGATGGACCGCCAAACAATGTGTAGAATTGTTCTGCATGAGTTTCAACTTTATTTATATCATATATCATACTTGATATATTTTCCCAAGTTGTATTTTTCTGCACAACCTAATACTTGTGAAATTCATCCATGTTTATATTGCTCAGTTTTCACTGCTTTATGGTATTCCTTTGTGTGAATATGCCACATTTGACTCATCTTCCTGCAGAGGAATACGTAGGTTATTTTGCTTTTTCTAGTATTATAAATACTGTTATGAGCATTTTCGCTTGGGCTTCTTTATGCCTTGTGCAAGAGTTCTCTAGGGTAGCTGTTCCCAAACTTTAGCATATATTACAATCACTTGCAGGTTTTATTGCACCAGATTTCTGAGCTCCACATCCAAAGTTTGATCGACAGATCTAAGGTGGGGCCTGGGAATTAGCATTTCTAACAAGATCCCCCATGATTCTATTACTGCAGGTCCAAGGACCACATTTCAAGAATCACAGCACTAGAGCACATTCCAGGAGCACAGGTCATGGTCACAGGTATGCATGGACATCTGCAGCTTTTTGAGATATTGTCAAATTGCCCAGTAAAGTGGATGAGCTAATCTATCTTGCCACCAGCAATGAGTGTGTGTCCTTATTGCCAAGGCTGGATGCTGTCAGACTTTTTATTTGTGCCAAACAGATCTTAATAATGTTTTAAGGCCAGGTGCAGTGGCTCACGCCTCTAATGCCAACACTTTGGAAGGCCAAGGTGGGCAGATCACTTGAGGCCAGGAGTTTGAGACTAGCCTAGCGAACATGGCAAAACCCCATCTCTACTAAAAAATACAAATAAAAAAAATTTAGCTGGGCATGGTGGTGCACACCTGTACTCCCAGCTACTCAGGAGGCTGAGGCACAAGAATAACTTGAACCTGGGAGGCAGAGGTTGCAGTGAGCCAAGATCACACCACTAAACTCCAGCCTAGGTGACAGAGGGAGACTCTGTCTTGAAAAAATAATAAAAATAATAATTTTTAAAATTTATCATGGTATTTTTAATTACATATACCTGATACATGTAAGTAGAAAACCTCAAGACATAACTTCCTAGCGTTAATAAGAATATTTCCAAGCTTCTTTCTCACATACAGATGGTCCTCTCAGGTTCTACAATCTGCTCAGTTACCTGCTGTTTTCCCCACCAGTCCTAGGAATGAACAAAATGGTATGAACAAAATCAGTAAGGCCATTATGAGAGGAAAGTGGAAACTTGCTCCTTTTCATGGCAAATTTCATTATGGTTTAATGTGGTTTACTGTAGTTGATTTTTTTTTCCATCAATGGTGACATAAAGCTTTAAAAAAAACTAGTAAGATGAAGAGAGTGAGGAAAATTTGGCCTATAGGTAGGAAAACAACCTTCCTTCACCAGCATACCCTGCCACTTTTGGGGGAAATAAGGAATGCCTTACCCTCCATCAGTCATGGAAAAGTTCCTTCCATTTTATACCAGATTACCAAGGAGACAAGGAACCAGTACTCACGGATCTGGTTGGTGGATGCACTGTAGAAGGCATTGACGGTCGTTGGATTTGTAAACCACCTGTAGAAAAAGAAACAAATGCCAGAGAGTAATCATCATTATACAGGCAGGAGGGAAGCAAAGACAAACACAGCATGGCTGGGTTTATTAGCAGATAACCACGGAACAATGGGGATGTTGGACATGAGGGGAAATTATTCCCTCAGTTTAGGGTGACTGTACTGCTCAATGAACAATCTCATCCTAAATTGAACATGGCTCAATGAAAATATATTAACATGCACAGTTATTTATTGTTACTAACTTAACAGAAAAAAAAAAGTCAGCATACCAGTGCTTTTGAAAAAGTTTTAATGAGAAATTCTAGAATCTAAAGGGCTCTCCCTGAAATGGAAACACAGCAAGTATATATCTGCCAGGCCCTATTCAATGGGTTGAATGGACAACTGTGTTTCTATGCTGCATCACCTCTGGCCTGTCCTTTAAAAAGTTCTGGATTGGTGACAACACAGAGGTCCATTTAAAGAAAGATGAATAAAGTCCAACTATGCTACCCAGAGGGTCTTCCTGCTCCAGTGGAAAGTGTACTGCCTCTATCACTAACTAGCTGAATTGTGTGGGAAGAGTCACCTACCTTCCTGGGGTTTAGTTTTAGCTATAAAATTAAGGCATTGCATTAGGACATCTTAAGGATCCCTTCTATCTAAGAGGAGTCTACACCCAAATCTTAAATGCACAATAGGTTACTTGGATCAGCAGTCAGCAAATTTTTTTCTGTAAAGAGTGAGATCATAAATATTTTAGGCTTTATAGGCAAAGAGGCAAAATCAAGGATATTACGTAGGTACTTAAGAGCAAAGTGTCCACAAATTTTATTGATGAAATTCAAAAAATAATAATAGTAATCAAGTACAATTATTTCTTTTTTTTTTTTCTTTCAGAGACAGGGTTTCAGCATGTTGGCCAGGCTGGTCTCAAATTCCAGACCTCAAGTGATCCGCCCACTTCAGCCTCCCAAAGTGCTGGAATTACAGGCGTGAGCCACCATGCCCGGCTGAGTACAATTATTTCTAATACAGGCCTATTAATGAAAATAATGGAATTATTTTGGGGTGAGATAACATTTTGCTTAACTGGAGTTCTAAGTTATGCTTATCCAATTTGCAGGTTCCTCAAAAAACTAAAAATAGAGCTACCATATGATCCAACAGCCCTACTGCTGGGTACATACCCAAAGGAAAGAAAATAATTGATGAGATATCTGTACTCCCATGTTTGTTGCAGCACCGTTCACAATAGCCAAGATTTGGAAGCAACCTAAGTGTCCACCAACAGATGAATGGATAAAGAAAATATGGTACTTTTACACAGTGGAGTACTATTCAGCCAGAAAAAGGAACGAGAGCCTGTCATTTGCAACACATGGATGGAACTGGAGGTCATTATGTTAAGTGAAATAAGCCAGGCACAGAAAGACAAACATTGCATGTTCTCACGTATTTGTGGGATCTAAAAACTAAAACAATTGAAATCATGGAGATAGAGAGTAGAAGCATGGTTACCAGAGGCTGGGAAGGGCGGTAGGGGAATGGGGGAGAAGTGGGGATGAGTAATGGGTACAAAAAATATATAGTTAGAAAGAGTGAATAAGATCTAGTATTTGATAGCACAACAGGGTGACTATAGTCAATAATAATTGTACATTTTAAAATAAGGAAAATAATATAAGCAGATGTTTGTAACACAAAGGATAAATGCTTGAGGGGATAGGTACTCCCATTTTCCACGATGTGATTATGCATTGCAGGCCTGTATCAAAATATCTCATGTACCCCATAAATATTTACAATTACTACATACCAACAAAAATTATTTTAATTAAAAAACAAAAACAAAAAACCAAATGAAGTTAGGGCTTCCCCATCATCAAACCAACTGCAAACATTTATCTCTAAAAATTATTCTTAGCTCACGGACCATACAAAAACAGGCAGCAGGTGAGATTTAGCCCACAGGCATAGTGGCCAACCCCTGACTTAGATGGTTGTAAGTTTCAGTGACTGCTTGTTATGATTAAAACCAAGCAATTCATCTTAAGCTAAATGGCTAAAAATAAACTCATAAGCCCAGCAATGGTATGCAAATATAGTTTCAGCTACTTGGGAGGCTGAGGCAGGAGGACTGCCTGAGCCCAGAAGTTCGAGTCTCTAAAAAAATAAAAAAGGAAAGAAAGAAAAAAATATGTGTATAAATCCCTTTCTAGAACACTTGTTTTACTCATTTATCTCTAATAAAATAATTATGTCAGACTAACAAATTAATTTATGTCAGGTTAATATGAAACTAATGCGAAATCCAATTGTTGACACTAGTTGATAAACTCATACCTTCTCCCCAACTATAAAGAAGTCTAAGAATATGTCATTCTGTTTTCATTGTCCTTATTATTAGCTAACATTCACTGAGCACTTACTATGTCCTAAGCACCTTCTATTCATCAGTTTTTCCCCACGGGCAACATAGGAATTATTAGCCCATTTCACAGATGAGGATAATGAGACTTAGGAGCATTATGTACTTGCACAAGGCCTGGTCTGTCTGACTTCAAACCAGTTCTCCTAAGCATTATATTATACTGTAGACATTACTGGAAATCAAGAAAGAGTGCCTCCTCTCTTTTCAAAACCGAAACCTAGACATATTTCCATAAAATGCATATTCTTTTCCTTCAAATTTAGGGTATTTCAATTAAGCCCTAGTGTTTAACAGAAACTTGCTGGTTGGCCTACTTTCCTGAGGAAACAGTGAACGGGAAAGCACCTCTATTGACCTAACTTGGCTACCTGTGGTAGGTAAAATTATGGCCAAGTCCTAATCCCTGGATCCTATGAACATGTTACATCACATAGTAAGAAGGACTTTACAGGTGTAATTAAGCTTAAGGACCTTAAAACAGAGCGATTATCCTGGATTATTCAGGTAGGCTCAATGTAATCACAAGCCCTTAAAGAATCACAAGCCCAAACAAGGTTGTCTAACCTTGTTTGGCTGGAATCAGAGAGATGCAACAGAGGAGGAAGTCAGAGGAGCCACTGCAGAGCAGGAAGGCAGGGATAGTCCGGGGTGAGAAGGATTTGACACTCTGCTGGCTCTAAGATGTAGGGGCAATGTATGAGGACTGGATAAAGCCTTCTAAGAACAAAGAGTAGCTTCCAGGCAATAGTCAGCAAGGAAGTAAAGACCTTACCCCTACAACCAGAAAGAACTGGATTCTGCCAACAACCTAAATCCCCTTGGAAGGGGATTCTTCCCAGAGCCTCCCCATAAAAGCCCAGCCAGCTGACACTCTTAATTTCAGCCTTATAAAATCCAAAGCAGAGAAACAACCAAGCTACCCCAGACTTCTGACCTAGAGAACGGTGAGATAATAAATCTGTGTTGTTTTAAGCTGCTAAGGTTTTAGGAGTTTGTTACAGTAGCAATAGGAAACTAATACACTATCCTAAGAACCCAACATTTCTAAGTCAAGAGGGGAAAATCCAGGTGGGTGCCTTGGCTTCTAAATAACATTGGACTGAATCATAATATATACAAAAGATAATGTGTATTCCTAGAGCTTGTCCCTTCTCTTTTTGTTCTTCCCAACTCCCCTCTCTTTAAAATAACAAACTTTTAAAACATTCAGGTAAGGGCTATGCAGGGAAAATGTTCCTAACTGCTAGTAGACAAAGGTAGACAAAGCAAACCAAACAACCGATCTCTGAAACTAGAACTTAATGCAGCTTCTGAAGCTTCAACAAGAATAACGTAAACATCTTATTTCAGACACATGATCTTACCATTCCTGAGCTCCCAGGGCTCTTCTTGACTCTAGGGCACATTTGGAGCCTTGATAATACCCAGAGCTGATATTAAGCAGCTGCACCAGTAGATCCTACCAGTTGTTGATGCTGTTATTTCTTCTATTTGTTCAGGGCCCATGCCAAACCAGCTGTTAAGCATTTTGTGTATCTCCCGTATTACATCCAAGTTTATTATATATTTAGTTTTACTATTCTCTAATGTAAGGCTACATGTGCTAGTTTTAATATGTGTTTGTGAACTTTTTTACACTCCTCCCATTAAGAGATGGAATCCAAATTCCTCTCCCCTTGATTATGGGTTAGCCTTAGTGACTCACTTCTAAAGAATAATATGCAGCAGAAATGACAGTGTGACTTCCAAGGCTAGGTAATTAAAGGTGATACAACCTCCCCCTGATGCATACAAGCACACCCTCCCACCCTCCCTCCCTCCCTCCCTCTTTCTCAGAAAGGCTGCTCTTTGAAGTTTCTATATCATTCAACATGCTGTAAGAAAACCCAACATACATGAAGAGGCCATATGTAGATGTTCTAATCAACAGTCAGCATCAACCATTAGCCATGTGAGAGAGGTAGCCTTCCATATGACACCAGCCCCAGCCACTATCTGACTGGAACTACATGAAAGACCACAAATGGCCAGGTGCAGTGGCTCACACCCGTAATCCCAGTGCTTTGGGAGGCTGAGATGGGCAGATCACCTGAAGTCAGGAGTTTGAAACCAGCCTGGCCAACATGGTGAAATGCTGTCTGTACTAAGACTACAAAAATTAGCTGAGCTTGGTGGCGGGCACCTGTAATCTCAGCTACTCAGGAGGCTGAGGCAGGAGAATCACTTGAATCTGGGAGACGGAGGTTGCAGGGAGCTGAGATCACGCCAATGTACTCCAGCCTGGGTGACACAGTGAGACTCTGTGAAAAACAAACAAACAAAAAACAAAAACAAACAAACAAACAAACAAAAAACCCACAAACAAGAACCATGCAGCTGAGCCTAGTGATCCCCAGAACCATGAGAGAGAAAAATAATTACTGCTGTTTCAATACTCTAAATTTGGGGGAGGTTTGTCACACAGCAATAGATAAATGGAGTGCTGAAAAGTTGGCTATCCACAGACTAAGTCCAACCCAATGGGCTGAATCTTCCCAGAAAACTGTTTTGCTTGCCGAACACAATGGCTTAACAAACAATTGAATTGGAATTTATTTAAGTGGTGTGTGTAGTTACTAGTTTTCCACAGTCCCCACCACTCCCTGTTGTTTACACCCATGTAGGTCAACCATTTGTTAACGGGCTGGCCCCTGAAGGCATCTGAGTTTGCACAGCTTATCTCCCAACAAGATTTTAAGTTGCTTATGGGCTTTGACTGCTGGTTGGCCTACTTTCCTGAGGAAACAGTGAATGGGAAAGCACCTCTATTGACCTAACTTGGCTACCTGTAGTAGGTAAAATTATGGCCAAGTCCTAATCCCTGGATCCTATGAACAGGTTACATCACATAGTAAGGACTTTACAGGTGTAATTAAGCTTAAGGACCTTAAAATAGAGAGATTATCCTGGATTATTCAGGTAGGCTCAATCTAATCACAAGCCCTTAAAGCAGACAACCTTGTTTGGCTGGAATCAGAAAGATGCAACAGAGGAGGAAGTCGGAGGAGCCACTGCAGAGCAGGAAGGCAGGGATAGTCCGGGGTGAGAAGGATTTGACACTCTGCTGGCTCTAAGATGTAGGGGCAATGTATGAGGACTGGATAAAGCCTTCTGAGAACAAAGAGTAGCTTCCAATTGGAGAACACATTGCTGTCCAAATGCTAGGTGCTGAACAGAAGAAGATCACAAATCCATTAAAATGAATTTATTGCTATGTATACATCCACTTGAATAAACACAGAATGTCATTCAAGTGCTTTAAATTCTTCTTACTATGTCTTTAGGGTGCTTCTGCAGTGTGTGTTTGAGAAAGGATTTGGTAGATAAGGTAGGGAGAGGTCTCATAGAAATTTCAAATCCCAAAATAATGGGGACGAAATTATACTGGAGAATGTGATACATAAAAGGAATATAATACCAAAATACAAGAATCTGAAGAAAAAGACATTGGTACCCCTATTTCTTTGGACCATATAAAATAGATATGTATCAGGCTAAAGTTTTACGTTTTTCTTATCAACTCTCACAGATAGTCCAGGGAATATGGAATGGAAAAGCCATAGTGTATTTACTGCTTTCTTATTAATATCCTGCAGGTTATATCACTCCCATTCCATGCTATAGATAATGCTTTTGCAAACAAAAGTTCTGGGCAGGAACATAATTTATAAAGACACTTAATATATCTTTACATTTTTTTCAAAAGATAGAGAATTCAGACATGTTTGGTCACAGTAGAGTGAGAGTGAGTTAATAGTGAGACTGACTTAAAATAATTTCTGTCAAAGAAGGTGATCCCGAGGGAAAGAAATTACTTTCAACTCAAGCCGAGCAGTAAGTAAATCCTCTATTTTTAAGCAAGCTGATGAAGTGACAATTCTGTGAACCAACCCCTAAATATGTACCTTCAGGGATGGCCACCCAATTAATTTCATTCTTGCTGACATTTCCCATTGCCTTAGAAACTTCTTAATGCACATTAGTGCAGCTAAAATGGATTCCATGAGAATGAAAGATAAAGGGTCTTTATCTCTTACACCCACAAAGAAGCAAAATGTTATTTCAGGGCTTTGTGAAAATATAATCGTGATGTGCTGTTCAAAGTAAACTAGTGTAGTAGAGCTACTCCAGAATCATCCCCACTCGATTAACTCATGAATTTTCAGAACCGAAAGATGTCAATTCAAGCCAAGGAGTATCATGAGGCTAAAATTCTCTACAATGCCTGAAAAGGACCAGCCAGATGTTTCCTTTAAAAAAAGAAAAGGCATTTACTCATATCCCTTTACTATGCAAAGAAGACCTTAAATTTCTAAATGTTATTTCCCTGAAATAGACATATAGACTGAGGAAACAAGAATTGTAAGCATTGCACTGATTTTCATTTCTGGAGAACTTTTCCCAAAAGTTAACCAATTTAACACCCTTGTGAAAGAGCTATTTGTTTTTCAATGACAGGAAAGAAAACCACACAAATCTCAGTTTGCCTAAGTGACAAAGCAGTATATTTCTAAGGCATGAATAAAATATTAGAAATAGTTAAGACCACTAGAATCTGACAGTTCATTAGTATCCCAGGATGATGTTAAAGATAATACATTTAGGAGTTTTTCAATTACTAATCCAGGCCTTTCTACACACCTAAATGAATAATGACATTTTGAAATCAAATAATTAGACTGGCTGTATTGCCAATATGCAGGAGCCCCTGAAAATTCACCAAAAAATTGGTGAAACCCTTCAATTTTCCACAGATTTTTTTTTTAAAAAAAGAGTTGGAACTGATCTGAAGCAAATATTAAAGGGCAAGATTATACAGATCTCTGACTACCGTATTACATGTAGATGGTCATAGGGATACTGGAAATCATTTGCCGAAGTCATCAGATTTGAGCATTGGATTTAAGAAGTCGAAATCTAAAACTACTGAATAATTTAGATTGGGAATGAAACAGGATAGGTGGACTGAGAAATAATGTGATGACAGGAAAGAACCAAAGACAGTGGAGCAAATGGCTTTAAACCATTGTCTATCATTTTTCAAAGCAGTTCTAAAGCCTTCTGCTTTTTTCCTTTGTGCTTTTGACTGGAGTCAGGGATAGGTAGGGGAGAGATTCAGCTTTAGGCCTACCTCTTAAAGTCAGTAACTGCCAGTGAATTCTTCAGGTGCATATTATAGGAAGGTTTGAAAGACAGAGATCAGGGATGGCCGGATGGAAACATAAGAGGGAGAAGTGGTAATCATCACTTAAGCCAAGGGAAAGCACGGGGGCTCAGAGTTTCTAGAAGCCAGGACAGAACAGGGACTTAAAAGAGAGAGTGGCAAGAGACTAGGGAGCATAAAAAGAACCAGTCAAAGATCGAGAAATCAGAATATTTGCCAAGGATAAAAAGTGGACCATGAAAAAAATTGTAACCCATGGAAGCCAGGCTTGCAGTTATAATGGCATGAGAAGGTTGACAAATCATTTCTACAAAACCCAAGTATAAAACTGGACAACACTGTCAACAAACAGCCATTTTAGGAATCTGGGAATTGATGAAGGGGGAGCAATAAGTTAAACAAAATTTAATATTTAAAAACTGCTAGAGCTTGGCATTAAGTAGAGCAGGCACTATGGCCTTTTTGCCTGAGACTACTCCTGTCCCTCCTAGCTCATTGAGACCTTAGATTTGTCAGAAAAAGGCTGGCTGGGAAATCAGCAGCTTTGCCGCCCCAGTGGGTAGACTCAACTGGGGGTGGGAGTGAAAAGCCACGGCTTTGTCAGATAAAATTGGCCAACGTAGAGGATGAAGTAGAGCAAGAAGGTTGAAGAGAAACCTCCAGCAAGTGTCCTCCCTGCAGGAACACCAAACTGAACAACTAGCCACACAAACACACGCATGCGCGCGCGCGCGCACACACACACAAAGCATCTTCATAAGAACCAAAATCCAGGTGAACAATCACAATACCTGGTTTTAACATCACATCAAGGAAAGAGGCACTGAAGAGGGTAGGAAAGCCAGTCTTGAACTGCCTACACTACCCTTCCCTCACTCCCCGGCAGCAGCAACATGGGCACAGAGAGAAAAGTCTGTGTGCTTGGGGGAAGGAGAGTACAGTGATTGTGGGACTTTGCACTGGAACTCAGTGCTGTCCTATCACAGTGGGAAGAAACACAGGGCATATGATCATGTACATTGATGCTAAAGAAGCATTTAATAAAATTCAACATCGTTTCAGGATAAAAACCCTGAAAAAACTGGGTATGGAAGGAATATACCTCAACACAGTAATAGCCATATATGACAGAGCCACAGCTAGTATCACACTGAATAGGGAAAAACTGAAAGCCTTTCCTCTAAGATCTAGACAAGACAAGGATGCCCACTTTTACCACTGTTATTCAACATAGTACTAGAAGTCCTAGCTAGAGTAATCAGACAACAGAAAGAAATAAGGGGCATCCAAATTAGAAAGAAAGAAGTTGGCCGGGCACAGTGGCTCACGCCTGTAATCCCAGCACTTTGGGAGGCCGAGGCGGGTGGATCACGAGGTCAGGAGATCGAGACCATCCTGGCTAACACGGTAAAACCCCGTCTCTACTGAAAAAAAAAAAAAATACAAAAAATTAGCTGGGCATGGTGGCAGGCGCTTGTAGTCCCAGCTACTGGGGAGGCTAAGGCAGGAGAATGGCGTGAACCTGGGAGGCGGAGCTTGCAGTGATCAGAGACCATGCGCCACTGCACTCCAGTCTGGGCGACAGAGCGAGACTCTGTCTCAAAAAAAAAAAAAAAAAAAAAAAAAAAGAAAAGGAAAAGGAAGGAAGGAAGGAAGGAAAGAAAGAAAGAAGTCAAATTACCCCTGTTTGTAGACAATATGATCTTATATTTGGAAAAATCTAAAGACTCCACCAAAAAACTATTAAAATGATAAACAAATTGAGTAAAGTTGCAGGATACAAAATCAACATACAAATATCAATAGCATTTCTATTTTCTAAGAGAAAGCAATCCGTAAAAGAAGTCAAGAAAATAATCTCATTTACAATAGCTGCAAATGAAATAAAATACCTAGGAATAAACTTAGCCAAAGAAGTGAAAGGTCTCTACAATGAAAACTATAAACACGTTGATGCAAGAAATTGAAGAGGACACAAAAAAGTAAAGCTATTCCATGTGAATGGATTAGAAGAATCAATACTGTGAAAATGCCCATACTACCAAAAGCCATCTACAGATTCACTGTAATCCCCATCAAAGTATCAATGACGTTCTTCACAGAAATAGGAAAAAAAATCCTAAAATTTATATGGAACCACAAAAGATCCAGAATAGCCAATGTTATCCTGAGCAAAAACAACAAAACTGGAGGAATCACATTACTTGACTTCAGATTATACTACAGAGCTATAGTAACCAAAATAGCATGATATTGGCATAAAAAACAGACCCATAGACACAAAGATCTGAATAGACATTTCTCAAATGAAGACATACAAAAGGCAAACAAGTATATGAAAAGGTGCACAACATCAATGATTATCAGAGAAATGCAAATCAAAAATTACAATGAGATATCATCTTACTCCAGTGAAAATGACTTTTATTCAAAAGACAGGAAAAAAACAAATTCTGGTGAGGCTGTTGAGAAAAGAGGACCCTCAATACTCTGTTAGAAGGAATGTAAATTAGTACAACCACTATGGAGAACAGTTTGGAGGTTCCTCAAACAACTAAAAATAGGGCTACCTTACAGTCCAGCAATCCCACTGCTGGGTATATACCTAAAAGAAAGAAAATCAGTATATCAAAGAGACATCTGCTCTCCCATGTTTATTGTAGAACTGTTTACAAGAGCCAAGATTTAGAAGCAACCTGTGTGTTCATCAACAGACAAATGGATAAAGAAAATGTGGTACATATATAAAATAGAGTACTATTAAGCCACAAAAAAGAATGAAATCTTGTCATTTACAACAACATGGGTGAAACTAGAGAATATTAAGTGAAATAAACCAGCCCCAGAAAAACAAACTTCACAGGTTCTCACTTATTGGTGAGAACTAAAAATTAAAACAATTGAACTCATGGAGATAGAGAGCAGAATGAGGCTGAGAAGGGTACTGGGTCGAGGTAAGTGGGGATGGTTAATGGATACAAAAATATAGTTAGATAGAATGAATAAGATCTAGTATTTGATTGCATAACAGGGTGACTACAGTCAACAATTTATTATAGATTTAAAAATAACAGTAAGTGTATAATTGGACTGTTTGTAACATAAAGAAAGGATAAATGCTTGAGGCTATGGATACCCCATTTACCCTGATGTGGTTATTACACATTCTATGCCTGTATTGAAATATCTTATGTACCTCATAAATATGTACACCTACTAGGTACCCACAAGTTTTTAATTTTTGAATGACCAACTTAGTAAAAAACCAATGAGGAAAACCCAGTCAGAAATTTAAAAGAGAGATCCTGTAACTGACATAGTAATAGAAGAGCTGGATCAGTACGCCACACATCCCTGGCTGACTGGGAAACTAGGCACATGTGCAGGGAAGACCAGTGAGGGTCTGGTGGAAGGTGAAATTGAAGGTGGACTGAGAACTGGCTGTAACTTTGAAGGTACTCCCAACCCACACACAGAGCAACTGGCAGAGAGTAGAAACCCTAGAGACTCAAGGTGTGTGAGCACAAGCTCTGACCTAATCACTGAGCACTGAGCTATGTAGACAGAGGGACAACCATTAGGAAGTGAGGCTAAAACCTACAAATAAGAGTTAAAAAACTGAGCAGAGACATTGACAGCTGCATACTACAGAGAAGATCTATTCTGCAGTATAAGTTAGGACAGTTACTTTTTTTTTTTTTAAGCCCCAGAAAAATAAATCAGAATCCACAGTTGCTACAACACACAAACTGTCATTAGCAACAACAACAAAAAATGTTATGCAAAGGAAAAACTGTAAAAAAAAAAAAAAAAAAAGCAATCAATAGAAACTAACTCCAGTTAGTTTGAGCCCAGATATTAGACTTAGCAAAGACTTGAAAGTGGCTATTATAGATGACTTTAAAGAATTAAAATAAATTTTATTCAAAGAATAAATAGAAAAATATGAATGACAATGACTTAACAAAGAATTACAACAGAGAAATAGAAACTATAAAAAACAAATGGAAATTCTGGAGTTGTCAGCCATAAAAAGGAATGAAATAATGCCATTCACAGCAACCTGGATGGAATTGGAGACCATTATCTTATGTAACTCAGGAATGGAAAACCAAACATTGTATGTTCTCACTCCTAAGAGGGAGCTAAGCTATGAGGACACAAAGGGGTAAGAATGATACAATGGACTTTGGAGACCTGGGGAAAAGAGCGGGAGGGGGATGAGGAATAAAATACTACACACAGATACAGTGTACATGTAGACTGCTCAGGTGATGGGTGCACTGAAATCTCAGAAATCGCCACTAAAGAACTTATTCATGTAACCAACTACCACCTGTTCCCCCATGTAGGGAGACCCCCTGAAACTACTGCTATGGAATAAAAGATGAAATGCTCCTGATTATTGTAAATATAAAATTGCATGCAGGATTGTGTAAAGACAATGCCAGGTTGGACTGCCAGAATGAGCCAACAGTGCGTGATGTGCTTCCCCCTGCAGAGAGCCTATGAATGGACGTGCAGTCAGGGAGGTTTCACATCACCAAGATTCCTATCCCAGAAAAGCAGATGTTCATAGCTCTGGGAATGGAATGTGACCCTCGTGGAGAGCCTATAAATGGATGCATGGGGGGCGCCTGTCCACATGGATAAGATAGGGCTATAAATGCCCTCATCTTGCTGCGGCTCTTCTAGGCCTCTTTAGGGTTAAGGCATACTCCCTTCTGAGAATTTCTGGTCTAACCAGTTGTCTAACTTCACATCCTGTTTCTATGAATGGTTTGTAACCAGCTTTTGCTGCAACTGTTACTGCTGATTAATAACTTGCTAATCATGGATTATGGAAAGACTGTGTTCCTGTTTTAAGGCTCTGTTAGAAATTAAACTTCACGTCCTGTTTCTATGAATTGTTTGTAACCAGCCTTTGCTGTAACTGTTACTGCTGATTAATATCTTGCTAATCATAGGTTATGGAAAGACTGTGTTTCTGTTTTAAGGCTCTGTTAGAAATTACTGATGCATACACTATACTGTAAATTCTTATCTCTGTATACTGTACTTCTGCATACAGACGTTATGTTAAAGAATTACTTCATCCCCATGTGACCATCTCACCTCATAATCAAATGACCCTAAATCCCTCACCAACCTACCCCCGCCCTCACTAAACTTAATAATAAATGCTGCCATAGCCAGTGCATTGCTGGCACCGTGGGACCAGAAGGCAGTGACCCCCCTGGACCCAGCTTTCACTATCTTGCATGTGTCTCTTATTTCTCGACCTTGCTGATCCCGCCTGGAAACAAAGACAGAGCCCGGTTGCATTGTGGGCTGCTGGCCAGATCCCGCAATACCCCCAAAACCTATTGAAATAAAAACTAAGTTTAAAAATAATAATACAATTAAATTAAAAAAGAAATTCTGGAGTTGAAAACAGATCAAGAGACATCATCCAATCTGGAGAACAGAGAGAAAAAAAGCATTGGAGAAGTGGGCCTTAGCACAACAGAAACCAGTCCCAGGAATCAAAAGTACCAGCAGACAGAACAAAACGTGATCCAAACCTAAGCTGAAGAATTTCTCAGTTGTAAGCCTTTTATTTTCCTGTAAAATGGGGATAACAGTACTTATACCATGCAGAATTCCTATGAGGATAAAATGAATTAAAAATTGTAAAGCACTTTCTGGTACGATGTAAACAAATAGTAACTGTTAGCTGCTACCATCATCATTGTCATCATCACTGACATTTTGCTAAGGGAAGAAATCAGAGCTGGTGGGCCCTGGGCCTAAAAGTACCTAAGCAAACCCTCCTATCTGTAGGAAAAACTCCTCTAGGCAGCTGAGAGGAAGGCAAATAAACCATAACTGCTATTAGATAAAAACAATATAGCTATCAGTTCTTTGATAGGCATGACCTCAACAAATATTTTCTAGTTGCTTCTATACATTTACTTTGACGTTTCTAATCATAGTTTTTTTTTTTTTTAAGTATATATTCTTTAAGATCTTCGAAAGTTACTACATGAATGTAAAAATCCAGAGAAATTTTTCCCTCTCTATATATTCATAACTAGATCTAGAAATAACTTTAATGTTTGCATCCTAATAAGCCTTCTCTTGATATGTGTTAATGCTAGAAACGAGGGACCTGTAATTAGACTTAAGATCTGAATCACATAATATAAAAAATAAGAGTTGGCAAAACATGACACAGATTTTGCTAAAACAAGTTAACTGGCAAGCCAGCTACTCTGACTTGAGGGGAATTACAAAGTTTAATCTAAAGAGACTCCGCTTCTTACCAATGTATTTATCTATTTAACTTTTTTTTAATACTCACTCTGTTTTTGGAACGGCTTTTCTTAGCCAGAAGAAATCAGACTGTGCTAAATACTTGCGAGTTTGTAGGACGTTGCCAAAGTAGTCGGATTCTGAAAACTTGATCTGAATAAAACAAACCACAACATCATTGTTCTAAGTAAAGATAAAAGACGGCTCTAAAAAAATTCTTCAGCATAGGAAGAAGCAACTAGCAGAGAAGCTGCAGCAGTCACAGCCTCTTTCCGCTGTTACCAGTTAACCCAGAATTCACAAAGCCGGGAAATTTAGTCTCAGTGATTTTCTTTTAATGTAAAAACTTCAAAAATCAATACAGTCATTTCTGGATCACAGTAAAAACACAAGAGAGGCTGCAGTCATTTACAATGCATTCCATTTACATTCTAATTGAAAAATCTACTGTAACTTTTACAAAACATTATCTTTGGTTTGAAATTTCTTGGCTCATGAGTCCTTGATCTTTTTAAAAATGTGTACTTTATTTATTTGTCACATAAGTTTTTTTTAGTAACATGCAGTTTAGTTGGCTGAAAACTCATTTAGCTTATAGACAATGAGTTAGTCAAATAATTGGTAGTTGTTCATAAAGGAAAAAAATAAATGTGATTCAGGGACCTATTTTCTACCATAAGCACAATGAAGTCACCAGAATAATTATTAACAGAATGTATCTGTTAACACTCAAAAAGTCTCTGGTCAACTAAATATTAATGAAATTACAGAGGCAAATCACAGATTATAGCTTGCATGGGAACACCGGAAGTTGGTACCAGCTCACAACAGTGTTGTCTATTAAGACAGGGAAACAGAGATCATTGATTTTGTAGTTCCTTTTCTCGTTTTGGAAGGAGAATGGCAGACAGTTTCCATTCTATAGGCACTCCATCTACAAAACTAGCAATACCTAACCTAGCTATTTATTGGAAATAAGATCTGTGGAGCTGTTAATGTAGTAGTTTGTAGTGACCTCCAGTGCTTTGGTTTTTAAATATATTACTATGGAAATTAAGAAAAATGCACATTTGAATAAGGAAATAACCAAAGGTAACCAAATTCTGATTAACTGTAATTTTTATAACTTTAATAGTCTTTTAAAAGCAAAAAGTAAAATATGCACGTATATGAAATCCACAGGCATTACATTATAGATATGAATGTATATATGCAATTTGATAGTAATAGGCTTGACAGTCACCTATTTGTTGACCAATGTTTGGCTCACATTTAGCTCCTCCCTAACACAGAGTGGGTACTCATGTCTGTGCAGAAGTTTTTGTTAACGAGTCATCTCAACAATCTTTCCAGGAGACCAAGCCAAAATATAAAGGAGGGAGTAGAATAATCGAAGGCACACGGAGAAAGGCAGAAATAAAAGTATTGATTCCTGGCATCGTCTGTGTTCTGCTTGGCCAACAAATTATAAAGCTATGACTTTAAATTGTACCTCAAACTGCTTGCACGGGGAAGAGGGGCTGATGACAAATTGTGGTATATTCACATAATGAAAGGCAATACAACAGTTTACATGATTGTTCTGTATGCATGAACATGAAATAATCTTAAAAATTATGCAGAGTGAATAAGGTAAGTTATATCTATGAGGAAATTTAAAGTTTTTAAACATGAAAAACAACACTGTATGCTGTTTATGGACATGTGCCTATGTAGCAAAAGCATAAAGAAAGGCATGGGAACAACAATAATAAGACTGAACTCAAGGTACTGTTTATATGCAGAGATGGAGATAGATGCAGAGGAAGGAGACTAGATCAAGGAAGATTACAGACAAAATTTCAAACGCATCTCTTTCATTCATTTAAAATGTGTGTGTGCATGTACAAAGCTAATACGGCAGTATGTTTAATATGTGCTAAAATAGATGTGTTCAAATTATTTTACTCATGTTCCAACATTTGAAATGTTTCATTAAAAAAAGAAATCATATATACATATATATATATATATATTAATTTTTTTTTTTTTTTTTTTTTTTGAGACAAAGTCTCACTCTGTCAGCCTTGGACACCTAGAGTGCAGAGATGAAATCTCAGCTCACTGCAACCTCCACCTCCACCTCCACCTCCCAGGTTCATTCGAGTCTTGTGCCTCAGCCTCCTGAGTAGCTGGTATTACAGACATACACCACCATGCCCAGCTAATTTTTATATTTTTAGTAGAGATGGGGTCTTGCCATGTTGGCCAGGCTGGCCTCGAATTCCTGGACTCAAGTGATCCACCCGCCTTGGCCTCCCAAAGTGCTGGGATTACAGGTGTGGGTCACCACGCTGGCCAAAATCCTATAATTGATTGTATTTTAAGATAAAGGTTTATTTTAGCCTGAGAAGAAACAGAGTAAGCACCTTGTTATAGAAAGCAACCTTACTAGCAATCCTAAGACATTCCCAGATCATATGGTTAAAAGATGTGTCCACTGTTCAACCCTTTGCCTTTTTCAACTTTTGTTTCCAAGACAGCTCTACCAAAACCTACACAATATGATTGTAACTGATAGAAAATTCAGGTATGTTCTCAGCTTCAGAACACATTCTGGGAAATTCTCTCAGAGGAATTTCCTTCAAAAATATTAACTTTTTAAAAATAATATCATTGGGGTCAGTTTTTGCTTTTAGAAAGCTTGTTAATTGTGATACTTTCATTACTGTTCCATCTGAAAAAAAAAATCCCTTGACATTCAGGTTGGTCTACAGACATTAAACAGAAAGCCATCTCAAAACTTTCTAAAGGGCCAGGCGCAGTGACTCACACCTATAATCCCAACACTTTGGGAGGCTGAGGCTGGCGGATCACTTGAGGTCAGGAGTTCAAGGCCAGCCTGGCCAACATGGTGAAACCCCACCTCTATTAAAAATATGAAAATTCACCAGGTGTGGTGGCACATGCCTGTAATCCCAGCTACTCGGGAGACTGAGGCAGAAGAATCACTTGAACCCGGGAGGCAGAGGTTGCAGTGAGCCGAGATTGTGCCACTGCACTCCAGCCTGGGCGATAAAGCGAGATTCTGTCAAAAACAAAAACAAAAACAAAAACAAAAAACAAAACAAACAAACAAAAAAACACTTTGTAAAGAAGAAAAGGGTCCCAAGTCTAAAAATACTTTAGATAAGTAAGGACCTACCAGAACCCTGAAAATAATTGGGGGAAAAAAAACTCAGAGGTAATTAATTACAATTTGCTATAGCTTATCTAGGTTTAGAAAGATAATTTAAAAATTGTTTTCATTACTAAGTTGAGAGTATTAGCCTGGTTTAATTATCTATTCCATTTATTTAATGGAAATCACAAGTAATAGAGGACAGGTCTTACTTTTTTTCCTTGAGACAGGTTAAGTGTTTGGGGGTAGGCAGGGGCCAGTCACTGTTATTCACATATGATAGATGGGAAACAGGGCTAAGGAGATTATGGAATTTGGCAAAGCTACACTGTCCAAGTCATCTGGCTCTGACTCCAATGTTATTTTCATTGGTCTTACTAAGTAAACCAGTGATTCAAGGACAAACTAAGATTGAGGATGGGAGTAGAAGCAGTGATTAAATAAATCATGACACAACTTACTTGAAATACTATACAACTGTTAAAATAATGGTAACAAAGGCTATAAAGACAGTAACAGAACAAGATGTTAACTGTAAAGGCTGGTATACCAAACTATATATAAACATCAATTACAGCTGTACAGAAATAGAGAAAAACAAATTAATAAACTGTAACAGAAGTATATATTATGTAGCAATATTATGAGTGTGTTTTCTCTATTTCCCAAATTTTCTGCCAAAACCTTCAGAATATGATTGTAACTGATAGAAAATTCAGATATGTTATGGGGCTCAGAATACTTTCTGGGAAATTTTCTCAGAGGAATTTCCTTCAAAAATATTAATTTTTAAAACATAATATCAGTGGGATCAGTTTTTACTTTTAGAAGACTTGCTAAGTGTAATAATATTTTGATAATTTTAAATATTTCAAAAGGCCCTTGGATGAGAAAAAGAATTGAAGCCCAGCAACTATTAGGAAAGTTCTGTTTGGTGTAGAAGTAGAAACAAGAATGAATTCACATGAATATTTTGAAGCCGCTTGTAATCTCCAAAATGAAAAAATTAAATTCGGCAAGAGACAATACTTGGCTCAAAAGCTTCTTGTCCTTTCAGTTACTGGAAAAAGTCTAGGTCAAGTTGATCACTTTCAATCAATTCCATCTCTTGACTTTTCGATTGCGTGACCTTTGGGGAATTAATTGGGACTCTCGTGTCATTTCCTAGGAACAGCTGTCCCGATCATAAAATTCAGCAGAGCCTACATTTCTCTTCTTGAATATCCTATCCCAGATCCACAGACTAAATGGAAGAATAAAGTTATTACCACCACCACCACCCCAAAGATGGGGAACCTGTAATAAGCGCATAACAAGGAAACACGTTCGGCTTCTCTGTAGGGTAAGTCCATGTTTATAAGACAGTACATAGGAATGCAAATGATCTGTAGTATAACCCTCGGCCTACATGTAAGAATAAGCAGATGAAAAATACTGAAGCACTAATTGTGGTACTTTCCTTACTGTGCCAGTAGGTTGTGTAAAATCTAGGACACCTTTCATTTAATTTAAATCCATTAAAGATACTCAGAGATATATGCAAATATCCATTAGAAAGATTTTGTGTTTGGCACCCAAAGGATTTTCTGAAGACTTAATGGAATTCGTATTTCATAGCTACACGTTCCCTTATTCAATCAATATGCAAGATGAGTGTGTTTACATGGCTTTGCCCAAAGGTAATGTGTGTCTGTACATGTAGACATACTTAGTATGTTGGTGCAAAAGTAAGTGCAGTTTTGGGCATTAAAAATAATGACAAAAGGCCGGGCGCGGTGGCTCAAGCCTGTAATCCCAGCACTTTGGGAGGCCGAGGCGGGCGGATCACGAGGTCAGGAGATCGAGACTATCCTGGCTAACACGGTGAAACTCCGTCTCTACTAAAAAAATACAAAAAACTAGCCGGGTGAGGTGGCGGGCGCCTGTAGTCCCAGCTACTCAGAAGGCTGAGGCAGGAGAATGGCGTGAACCCGGGAGGCGGAGCTTGCAGTGAGCTGAGATCCGGCCACTGCACTCCAGCCTGGGCGACAGAGCGAGACTCTGTCTCAAAAAAAAAAAAAAAAAAAATGACAAAAAACACAAATTACTTTTGCACCAACCTGATATATACTGGGGTGATGTTCAAAATGTTTAATAATCCACATATACAGTGTACCATGGAAGATGCAATTCCCACAAACAGCTATGTGAAAGTGGGTCTGAGGGAGTTCCAGCCAGCACACTAGCACTGGAACCAGATGTCCCACCTCCACACTGGGGCTGGTCTTGGTCTGCTCTGATGAGCGGAACAGTCTGGATAAAGGCCAATGTGAGAGAGTTACAGAGGTCTGGCTGGAAGGTTGGGGGGCACCAGGGTGCCCCACCTCCAATGCCCACCCTTAGCTCTCCAGTGCCATGATGGCCAGGGGTCCGTTGAAAGAGCTGAGTGCAATGTTTTGTGTTTTTTAACAAATAGTAAATAATTATTTTAATATTTTAACAACTTTCTTTTTCTGCAGCATTCCATCTGAATATCACCTCACTCTTGCATAGTAGCACTGTCTGTCATGTACACACACACACACACGCACACGCACATACACACTAGCGTTTCACTGGCCAAAGCAGACCAGACCCACCCCAGAGAATCTTACATAGGTTCGCATATCTGCATATCCCTATATGCACATTATATGTATATATGTGTGTATCACTCACCAGAAACTTTGGCCTCTGAAAAATTTCTCATTTCCAATTCTCCTAAGTAAATGGAGGTCAGCCATGATTCTGACTTTAGTCCTTACTGCAATTCTCCATTGGCTTTCACAGGAATGAGTAATGTCCTTAATTGTGCTGGTTATTTACCTATAGTTTTTCAGCTACGTGCTGCCTACCCTTTCACTCTGTTCCGTAATGCTGGGGACTGGAAATCTGAAAACTGTTTCCCAAGCTCCTTTGCCAATTACCTTCCTGCAAATAGGAGGCGCTAGAGGAAATCAGTGGGTTGCAGGAGGGAAAAGGGTGCTGTGTTGCCGCCTCTCACTCTGTCTCCCCATCTACTGCTTCCCTTTTCTTTTTCTGACAATGACTCTGGAAGAATCTTTAGTTCCTCCTGCAAAGCTCAGCTCTGGAGTGGCAGTTCTCCTCTACTCTTCTAAGTGACGGTACCATCACCTCCTCCCTTCTGTGACCCTAGACACAGGAGTAGCAGCTGCTTTCTAAAGTTACTAATCTGTGGTTTATCTCATTTTTCCCTCTTCTTGCCTTCCAACATATTTCATGGATTAAATTCACTGTTTAAAATACCTAGTGTGCTCTTTGATTTCCTCGCTAATATTGAAATATTTCCAAAATTGGTAGAAACTCACTGCTTGAATCTATTTCTATTAAGAATCAACGAAATGGAATACTTTATTAGGCTGATTTGAAAATGGGCCGATGCCTACCTATTTAGGCGAATAGGTTTTCCTGCACGTTGATGGGGATTCAAATAAAGGGTATTTTATTTCTTCTTGTTCTTTTCCAAAACTACAGGATTGTTATTCAGAAATGCTTTGCTGAGTACCTCAGTTTACCTTGTCATCCTTAAAGAAAAAAATTTCTGATTCTTTTGCATATTTACCTCTTAATTCTATCTCATTTGCTTTTATTTCCACATGAGCCCAACTTCCATTTTCAGCATTTTTCCTTGACCTTCATCTGATCCATCAGGTAATTTCGCTCCTCTTTCCTTTTGCATTTGTGCCTGATGAATCATATCTCCACCTGTCTCAAATGCAGCATGCTGTTTTTCATTTGTAACAGCCTCTCATGCTCACAGCTCATATTACCAGAAATTTCTCATAGGAGTCCTTATCCACATGTTTCTTAAAACTGAAAACAGTCTCATTGTGTACCAGGAATACTTTAGTCTTTTTGCTATTGCCCTCAGTGACAATATTGCAATGTCATCCTTTACCTTTTAGGGTGGGTTTTATTCATTTCATCTATCAGTGATATGATCTGGCTCTGTGAGAGCCAGAGTCACGGGAGTAGCACAGCTGCTACTCCTGTGTCTAGGGTCACAAAAGGGAGGAGGTGATGGTACCGTCACTTAGAAGAGTAGAGAACTGCCACTCCAGAGCTGAGCTTTGGAGGAGGGACTGAAGTCATTGTCAGAAAAAGAAAAGGGCAGGGATTGAGGGGGAGAGAAAGTGAGAGAGCCCAAATCTCTGTAATCCCCATATGTCAAGGAAGGGAGGTGACTGAATCATGGGGGCAGTTTCCCCCGTGCTGTTCTCATGATAGTGAGTTCTCACGAGTTCTGATGGTTTTAAAAGTGGCCGTTTTTTCCTGAACTCTCATTCTTCCCTCCTGCCGCCTTGTGAAGAAGGTGCCTGTTTCCCCTTCACTTTCTGCCATGATTGTAGGTTTCCTGAGGCCTCCCCAGCCATGTGGAACTGTGAGTCAATCAAACCTCTTTCCTCCGTAAATTATCCAGTCTCAGGTATTTCTTTATAGCAATGTGAAAATGGACTAAAACCATCGGTTTCTGAATACAAATGTCTTTTTACTTCATGTACCTGGAATTTTTTTCACTGTCAGGTTTTTAAACTGCTAAAACTCTTGGGTGTAATTGTGTCTGTTTTGGCAATGAGTCAGATGAAAGCCATTTCTTCAAAGAAGTGATTAAAAATCTGGTGTGTAACAGCTTCAGCTCAGGCCCCAGAGAAACAAAGAAGCATAGCCAACATGGCATCCTGTTTGGCATCTGGTTTCTTTTCACAAAAGATATTGCATTCAATGGGTCCTTAAATTTGGGGCTCTCAACTTAGCAACAGAATGCCAACAAAACTTGATCAACTAAATATGGTGAGTAAGCCTTAAGTGCTACCTTATTCAATTAAAGCTTGAGACTGCTCCATCTGTATACCCTTTTAAATCAATTTGAGGGACCTGGACAGTGTATGAGTTAATTCATGAGGACTGTTTCAAACCAAAATATCCACTACCACAAGTGTGAATTGAGGATGTCATAGCTAACACTTACATTGTGCTGATTGTATGCTCAGGTTCATTCTAAACACTTTAAATATGTTAACTTATTTGATCCTCCCAGAAATGCTATATGGGAGGGATTTGTATCACCTTCATTCTTCAGATGAAGAAAGGCACAGAGAGGATACATAACCTACCCTAGGTAACACGGTAGTACATGGTAGACTGGGGGTTTTACTCCAGGCACTTTGACTCCAGGGTCCCTATTTATAACCTCTACACCAAACTGTCTCTCAAACCTTCTCATCCACATCCTGACTCAGAATATGTACCAATTGTATGGAGTTACCCAGGTTCTCCTGCTAAGGTACTTTGTGCCCTGGTGATAGTCTTCTTATAGCAACAGCAGGTTAACCTGTGGTTTATCTATTTTCCCTTTTCTTGCCTTCCAACCTATTTCCCGTATTAAATTCCCTGTTTAAAATACCCAGTGTGCTTTTTGCTTTCCTGTAAATTCACACTGCAGTCTATTTCTATTAAGGATCAATGAAATGGAATATTTTATAAGGCTGACTTGAAAATGGACCACAAATGGTCCATATTAAAGCTCCCCTTTATAGGGAGTAGGCCATACTCTGTGTCAGAGTATTATGCCAGGTGCTTTTATGTTTATATAATCTCATCTAATCTTCCCAACAATACTAAGACTTGATTATGATATTTCCAGTAGCCAGATAACCAAAGGGAGGCTAACTGAAGTTAAGTAACCTACACAGGATGAAACAGCTCGTCAGTGGAAGAAGCAGAATTCAAACCCAGGCCCATGACACTGGAGCCTGTGCTCTTAACCGTTTGATAATATGGCCTTCCCTCTGCTCTTCTTCCAACAGCTCTGGTCACACTGACCCACCAAGTCTCCACCCTGACGCTTCTGTTCCTCCAGCACAGCTGCCTAAAAAGGACCCTCAAGAACCCCTTCTCTGATTACAGGCAGAGCTTCCTGAGCCCAGATTTAGTCCTGGCTCTGAAACTCTGTGTGGAACTGAGGAGCTCACTTAAATTATTGAGTCTCTCTGTCCTTTTCTGCAAAATGGGAATGAACATCATCTATTTCACAGAATCACTGAAGGAATTAAAAGTTAATGTACATGAATATGTCAAGTGCTTCAATATTTTTAGTTATGCTAATAATAATGGAATTTTCAGCATCATCAAAACAGTGTATAATAAGATAGACTGTCTGAGTTTTAGGATGCTATGAGACATAATTATTTTCTTCCAGGGCAACTGTATCAATATTTTGGGAGGCTATATCTTAGAGCCCAATGGAGGAAGATTCTAATTAATGCTTTCTCTCACTTTTGAATAGTCTTGTAAAATTTTGATGCTCGTCTACAAAGCTGGGATTGCTTTCAGATATGCCACTTGTTGAGCCACAATTTCAGGAAAGAGCTATACCTCAGAAGCATAGTTACTTCAAGAATTTCAAAAGACTACGTTTTCAAGACAATCTAGTGAATGGTAAAAACAGGTTTTTTTAATGAGGAAGAAAAACCGTTTATCAGAACTATTTGTAGAAGAAGAAATAACAGTCGTTGTGATTAGAAAGGCCTATAATTAATATACCTACTGGAAAATACATGTCCAAAAATATTGGAATAAAGAAGAATTATGACTATTTTTCATCAGTAACTTACTGCAAATACACAATCCAATTCACAATAAATTACAGAGTCATATGTATATGCACTTAATTTGCCAAAACACTCATAAAGTTTAATGAAGTTAAGTCCCAGTAGGCAGATTTATTACTATTCATTTAATATGAATGAAGCAAATAAAAAGTGTTTAACAACAAACATGATGCATTTGCCATTAGAACATGCTCACTAATTGTAAAATACTCAATTTGCTTAATTCTTTCTTTTATGATCAAATTAGGCCAAACCCAAGTCCATTTGTTTTATGGCACCCACTCAGCTATGCATCGTTTCTGTCACTTCCTTTAGTTTGAATCTGCCCTAAATCTTGTGATCTGCCTGGCATATTCAGGCTCATATCTAGCCAAGGAATTAATCAAAAGTTGGTGTTTTCTGGCATCACCAGTTTTAATTGCTTGGACTTGGGTTAGTTGAAAGGCACAAGGCCAGTAAAACTTGCCAGAAAAAAAAAAAAAAAAAAAAAGTACAATAAATATAGCACTTACTGCTTTGAGGTCTTCATTAACATGAGTATCATTCATTATAAAGTCTGGATAGCCAACTTTTGCCAAAACAGCTCTCGCCTATGAAAAGGAAAAAGAAAAATAATGTCAGAGTTTCAGCACTTAAATCATTAATAATCACAAGATGTAGAAATGCACCCTTCATCTGAAAATTCAATTTACTGAGTATCTACTATATGCAAGCCACTGTGAAGGGCAAAAGTAGATAGATATATACTGAGAGACTTCCGTACACTAAAAATGTAGTGAATGTAGCAAATAACTGTCTAGTACGATGTAAACAAAATAAAAATTTTAATAGAAATAGACAATATTGTTATCAAAGTCCAGAACACAGACTGTTTCTGCATGGAGAAAATGCTTAATGGAGAAGGTGACCGAATCGAGTCTTAGAGAACGGTTAGGATTTCAAATGTAGAGCTAGAAGAACATTCCAGGAGAAGAAACAGGGGCAAAGATGGAGGCAAAAATATGTACAAACCATACATCTGATAAAGGGTTAATATCCAAAATATATTTAAAACTCAACTCAATATCAAGAAAGCAAATAACCTGGTTAAAAAATGGGGAAAGGAGGTCGGGCACAGTGGTTCATGCCTGTAATCCCAGAGCTTTGGGAGGCTGAGGCAGGAGGATTGCTTGGGGCCAGGAATTCAAGACCAGCCTGGGCAACACAGTGGGACCCTGTCTCTACAAAAATGAAAAATAAAAACAAGCCGGGCATGGTGGCACCTGCCTATAGTTCCAATTACTTGGGAGGTTGAGGCAGGAGGATCACTTGAGCCTGGGAGGTAGAGGCTGCAGTGACCTATGATCACATTACTGCACTCCAGCCTAGGTGACAGAACAAGAACCTGTCTCAAAATAAATAAATAAATAAATAAATAAATAAATAAAGTAATTAAAAAGGGAAAATAAAATAAAATGAAAATACATTTCTCAAAAGAAGACATACAAATGGTCAACATATTTTTTTAATGATCCACATCATTATTCATCAGGGAAATGAAAATTAAAAACACAATGAGATATTACCTATCACCAGTTAGAATGGCAATTATCAACAATACAAGAGATAACAAGTGTTAGCAAGGGTGTGGAGAAAACGGAACTCTTGAGCACTGTTGATGGCAATATAATTTGATACAGTCACTATGAAAAACACTATGGAGGCCAGGCGCGGTGGCTCACGCCTGTAATCCCAGCACTTTGGGAGGCCGAGGCAGGCGGATCACAAGGTCAGGAGATCGAGACCATCCTGGCTAACACGGTGAAACTCCGTCTCTACTAAAAATACAAAAAAAAAAAAAAAAAAAAAAAGATTAGCCGGGCGTGGTGGCGGGCACCTGTAGTCCCAGCTACTCGGGAGACTGAGGCAAGAGAATGCCATGAACCCAGGAGGCAGGGCTTGCAGTGAGCCGAGATCACGCCACTGCACTCCAGCCTGGGTGACAGAGTGAGACTGTCTCAAAAAAAAAAAAAAAAGAGAGAAAAGAAAAACACTATGGGGGTTCCTCTAAAAATTAAAAATATATCTACCATACGAAGCAGTAATCCTACTTCTGGGGATATAGCCAAAGGAAATGAAATCAGTATGCTAAAGAGATATCAGCACCTCCATGTTCACTGAAGCACTATTCAAAATAGCCAAGATATGGAATTAGCCTAAATGTCTATCAACAGAGGAATGGATTAAAAATGTAGTATATATACACAATGGAATACTATTCAGCTTTAAAAAAGAAGAAAATCCTGTCACTTGTGACAATGTGGATGAACCTGTAGGACTTCATGCTAAGTGAAATAAGCTAGGCACCGAAAGGCAAATACTGCATGATCTCATTCATGTGGAATTTTAAACAGTCAAACTCATAGGAGACAGTATAGTAGGATGGTGGTTACCAGGGGTGGAGGAATGGGTTAGGGAGTTGGTCAAAAGATACAAAATTTCAGTTAGATAAGAGGAATAAGTTTAGGAGATGTACTGTACAACATAGTGACTACAGTTAATGTATTGTACACTTGAAAATGGCTAAGGGAGTAGATTTTAAATTTTATCACAAAAATGATAAATATATGAGGTGATGGATATGTTAATTTACCCATTCTCTAATGTATACATGTATCAAAACATGTTTTACATCATATATATATATAATTTTGTCAATATATATATGTAGTCAGTTTAAATACATAAAAATGAAAAAAACTACGCGGAGATAGCAAACACACATGATAATGGCATATTGAAGAGAGGGCGAGTAATTTAATGTAGCAGGACTATAAGTACATGAGGATGGAGAGCAGAAAATACGGCAGGAAAATTGGCCTGGGGTCAGATCACAGGTATTCCTGAATGCCATGTTAACAAGCCTAAATTTTATTTTACAGCTAAGAGAGAGCTAAATATGTCTAGCATGGGAATAAAAGGAGATGAGTCATGCTTCAGGAAGATTATCTTTGCAACACTGTGAAAGATGGCCAGGATGCCAGGAAGATTGGAGGCAGTGGTCTAGAATAATTTAAGATACATCATAATGTCGTAACCATCATTTAGATAGACAAAGGTACTAATTATCCTCTGTGTTTTATAACAGGGAATAAATAAAGGAAAAACAAACTTAGGCACATATGAAGAACCTCAAGAGCAGAGATTTGCAAAATATGGTCCCTGGGCCAAATCCAGCTACCCTACCCCTGTTTTTATAAATAAAGTTTTATTGCAACATAGCCACACTCATTTGTTTACCTGTCATCTATGGCTGCTTCTGCAGTACAGTTGTAGAGCTGAATAATTGGGTCAGACACCCTGTGGCCCACAAAGCCTCAAATATTTTATCTGGCCCTTTCTAGAAAAAGTTCGTCAACCCTTGCTTTAGAGAAACTTCACAGTTCCATGTGAAAAATTTCTCTCTCCCTTCCCCAGATTCTGGGTTTCATAAACGCAAAAGAGACGCTTACAAGTACACTGTCAGGGCTCTGACCAGATTCCGTGGGATCCCTTTTATAACTTCTGTGCCTCCCTCCAGCATCTGTTTCTGTTTTCTAATGGCCAACACCTGAGACTTTTTGAAGGCCTGCCCTAGGAGCTACTAGAGCTCCTTGCCTGCAATCAAAAACAGCTAGTTCCTGGGAGTTCATTTGCCTTCTACCCACCCTGCCTGCACCTGCACCTGCACCTGCACCTGCGCCTCCGCCTCCGCCTCCGCCCCCGCCCACGCCCCCGCCCCCGCCCAAGCGGCCCTAAGCAGCAATACGAAAGCACAGCCCCCTTGCCTCAATTCACGACAAACTCTTGAGGTATAATTTGTACTTCCAAAGTTCCCTGCAGGATCAGACCAGTTCTGAGATGTCTCCTGAAATTGGACTCTCACCCCTCCCTGTCTTGCTTCTCCCATTCCCTTACTGATTTCTCTTGGGAGTATTTGTTTAGTAAATCACTTACACAGGAATTCTCATCTCCAGATCTGCCTCCAGATGACCTAACGTAAGACCTAGGCAACCCCAAACACATTGGTTTTATTCCAGCAAAGCCGCAAAGCAAAACCAGTGACCTTTGGACGCTGCTCTTGGCAACGAGTTCTTTCCTTTAGTCCCTTTCAATTTTCCTCACTCAAGAAATAAACAGAATAAGGGAGTACAGTTTCCTTATCTTCCTTGAAATAATTCAAATATTAAATATCAGCAGAATCCTGAAACTCAAGACTTAGGATTTTACAAGGGCTGTAGGACACAGTCATAATGGGTTTTGCTGTTTCAGAGACTCAAGTATAGCACAGATCAAATTATGCCTTCAAAACCCTGTGAGTTACACACACTAAAAGCTTGATGCGACCCAGATAGCAGATAACTAGAGGTTACAACTCTACCCCCAACACCAAACTAGGTCGTATGTCTACAGGTTACCTCATTCTGAGATTATTCTATTATTTCCTGCATTGTATTTAACTTTGCACTATATTTTATCAGCTCACTATAAGTCATATGCATAACTATAGCAAGAATTCCAGATAGTTTGAGAGAGAGAGAGAGAAGAAAAGAAAGAAAAAGAAAGAAAGAAAGAGAAAGAAAGAGAGAGAGAGAGAGAGAAAGAAAGAAAGAAAGAAAGAAAGAAAGAAAGAAAGAAAGAAAGAAAGAAAGAAAGAAAGGGAATGAACAAATGAACAAGCTGAGTCATTCACAATTGTTTTCTGAAGACTGGTCTTTCCAGAGCATGCTGGTGAATTATGCATTGTTTTTTAAACCTCATCTCTGGGACCCCCCACTGCACCACAGAGCCTCACAGAATATATTACCTTCTGCACCATCTATGCAGGTTATTGAATCCTTTTTTATTATTTATTTAGCATCACCATAACTTGAAGAGAATCAGATCAGAACAGATACAAAGAATCCCTATTTACCTCCCAAAGATACATACCTAGAATAAGGTAATAATACTAGTAGCAACATTGCCAACATCTGACTAGAGTGTTCTTCTTCCTAAAATGTGCTATATATGTACACCTCTATTCAGACTCAAATGTTTTTTTCTGCCACAGACTTCGTTGTCAATTTCTCCTCATCCTACATTTTTCCCTGAGAAGCTTCAGAACTACATCCTGCAATATCCCATGGCTCCAGGTTAGACTGCCAATGAGAAGCACTCATAGGCAATTCCAGAGGTAGAAGAGGAGACGCCATTCATTTGCTGCTGGTAGCCATATACAGACATGTGGGCATCTGCAGACAGCAGATACAGCCCTTTTCCAGAAACTTCCAGGCATTCTCCTTAGAAAGACCTCTTTGGTGTACAAGCAGCAGAGATCATTGGCAGACCCTGCCCTTCACTCCCCAGCCCTCTGAGTGTTGCCTAAGCCTCCAATTCCCTGTATTAAATGTCTTGCTGGCTGATATACTTAGAAGAGTGTCTGTTTTCCTGAATGAACCCTAAGTAAGGCAAATAGTAATCACATCGCTTTTTAATTTTTCAGAATGGGAGAAGTGAAGCACCCATAGTTTGATGGCTTCAAGGGCAAAGTATTAGTGAGTCAGGTGTGAGATTAATGACCCTATTGGTTACATGGACAAAAAGGAAAGGCAAGTCCCACTGTAAATACTGAGGGAGCAGTGATATAAATATTTAACAGATTGCGTATTATATCCTGCAAGAAGTATTTCCTAGGCTGTTTGTGGCTGATCAAAAACTCCAGGGCTTTCCATACCCAGTGCATGCATTTTCATGCTTTATTCATACAGACATCTGGAGAGAAGCTGCACTTGACAGCTGGACATCCTTCCTCAATAGAGGAGGTTTATGCAGCTGCTGATCTTCACTACCTCTGCGACCTTAGGGAGAGTACTTAACTTTTGCAATAAACACTGCCTACTGTCTACCTAATATCTATTCTCCCTTTCTTCTCTTACTATCAGGACTCCGATTCTGCTTAGGATGACAATGGACTCAACAGCAGCAACAAAATAGCTATGTTGCCCAGTTTTCTTTACAACTGGAGTCAGCTATGGGATGAAATTCAGGCCAATGACATTTAAGAAAAACTTCTTGTTGCACTTCCAATAATCCATTTCAAAAGGGGACAGATTCATCAGCATGTGCTTTCTGCCTTGAGTCCAAGGTTTCTGAACACTTTGGACCAGATAATTCTTGTTGTGGGGGTTGTCCTGTAACTTGTAGGATGTTTAGCAGCATCTTTGGCTTCTACAAATTCGATGCCAGGAGCAACCCATGCCCCCCTCCGCAAGTTGTGACAACCAAAAATATCTCCATATATTGCCAAATGTCCCCTGGTGGCAAAATCACCTCCAGTTGAGAACTACTGCTTTAGTCTTTCCTCTTCTTCCTTTCTGGAATGCTGATGCAATGCCAGAGGCAGAGCAGCCATCTAGTAATCAAAAGGCAACACATATAAGGAAAAAATCTACATGCTGAAGATGGTGGGATGAAAAGCTGATGGCATTTGAAGCCCAGCATATTAGATCTGGACTGCCTCCCTCTTTCCCCTTCATGACATACAGAAAATAAAGCCCTTATTTGTTTGAAGCATTATGTGCCATGTTTTCCAATAGCTAATGTAATCCTAACACACTCTCCTTTACATCAGATGTTGAGGAAAAAAACACTAAAAATTAGTACCTACTTCACAGCGTTATCTGCAAGAGTTCAGGATGACAATGTATGTAAAACACTTCTTTTCCCTTGGTCCAGAGTACATGATGAGCAAATGTTAGTTATAGACTACACCAATAAAGTAGAAACATGACTTCTTCCAAGGATTTGGAATAACTGTTGTGTGTCTGTTTGGAGGGTCTTCCAGAGGAGTCCAGGTCATCTTATACTCCTAACCAAATAACCTGAAACCCCTGAGAAATACTGTCACTGTCTTTAGTCATAGGTCCAGTTTCAGAAGACCACACTTGTAGTGAGAGAAAAAATAATGAGAAAAGAAATGCCTAGGGAGAAAAGCTATCGACGCAACCCTCTTCTCAATGGAAGACAAATGTACAACCTTCTTGGAGCACAGTAGGAGATTTTCCTAGCAAAGCCAGACTCTGCATATGAGTCAAAAGAATCCAGGCTATTTGCAGCCCCCCCCAAAAGTTGGAGGACTCTTTTGAGAGCCACTATTGGCACACCTCTGAAAACAGACACAAGAAACACTACCAAACCTAACCCTAGAAAATATTAAAGATACAGGTTGCCTTTAGCACTTGCCATCTTGGTTTCTGCCTTCCTCCTCTTTCCCTTTCTTGTATCTGTTCCTTTCAATACCTAGCAGGTCCTATGTGTTCATACCACTTGCAATACCATCATACCCTAGTTGGCCTTTCTGTGCTCTGTGCTCCAGAGATATCTCCCCCTTCCCTTCTCATCCATCAAAACTATTAATTTTTCAAGGTTGCTAATCCACTAGCTTCCATTGGGGCCTCAAACTAGTTTATAATAGAATGTAAGTGACTAATAGCAATCTAATATATTTACTCTGGAGAAATACTTTCATTTAAAAGAGTAGTTTATTAGTCAAAGGAATAAATACAATTAAATGAGAGGTTTTGTAGCTGAGAGAATCTTCTAACACTATTCAAATTAAACCAATAGCCTATTCCACCTAATCACCATGTTACCACAGGTAACATAGCAAGTGACCAATACTCAATAAATATTAATTCATATAATGAATAATTTGATAAACCCACTCTGATCTATGTCATCAATAGTATCAGAAAATATAAAAGGCTAGATTTTACATTTAACATTTAAATATAAGAGGATTAACATATGATCATAAACATCATTCAGTGCTGTTCACACCAAGCTACATTTCCCCGGGTTTTGTTGTTGTTGTCTTGAGACAGTCTCATGGTGTCATCCAAGCTGGAGTGCAGTGGCACGATCTCAGCTCATTGCAACCTCCACCTCCCAGGTTCAAGTAATTCTTGTGCCTCAGACTACCAAGTAGCTGGGATCACAGGCATGTGCCACCATGCCCAGCTAACATTAAGGTGTATTTCAATATTAACTGATCTTACCACAGGAGAGAAAAAAAGGGGAAAATGAGAGATTTTGTGAGAACATATAAAACATTCTGGAAAATTAAGCAAGGTATAAAGTTCATTGCAATTGATTTTTTTTTTTTTTTTTTTTGAGATGGAGCCTCACTCTGTCACCCAGGTTGGAGTGTAGTGGCACAATCTCAGCCCACTGCAACCTCCACCTCTTGGGTTCAAGCTTCTTCTGCCTCAGCCACCAACCCCCCAACCAAGTAGCTGGGATTACAGGCATGCACCACCATGCCCGGCTAATTTCTGTATTTTTTAGTAGAGACAGAGTTTCATCATGTTGGCCAGGCTGGTCTTGAACTCCTGATCTCAAATGATATGTCCACCTCGGCCTCCCAAAGTGCTGGGATTACAGATATGAGCCACCACAGTCAGCTTCCGATGCAATTAATTCTTGGTGGCAAACAAAACTATATATTTTTTGTAAGCTATTTCAATCAATCAACAAATACTTACTCACAT
>NC_045456.1:1320045-1338570 GCF_002776525.5 Piliocolobus tephrosceles
CAGCTAATTTTTTGTATTTTTAGTAGAGATGGGGTTTCACCATGTTGTCCAGGCTGGTCTCGAACGCCTGACCTCAGGTGATCCACCTGCCTCAGCCTCCCAAAGTGCTAGGATTACAGGCATGAGACACCACGCCCAGCCTGCACATGCTTTCTCTTGCTTGCCTGCTGCCATGCAAGTCGTGACTTTGCTCTTCCTTTGCCTTCTGCCATGATTGTTAGGCCTCCCCAGCCATGTGGAACTGTGAGTCAATTAAACCTCTTTCTTTATAAATTACTCAGTCCCAGGTATGTCTTTATTAGCAGCATGAGAGCAGACTAATACACTTACTGAACATAAAATCTAAGCTCAGGACTCTCCTTAATGCTAAAAGAACATACAAACGTAATATTATCCATTACTTAACTGCATTTTTATTTAAAAAGCTGAGGAAAACTATTCTATAACAAATTATCATCATCATATAAGGTATTAGCAATACCTGAATTTTCTGAATCTCTCTGTTCCTCAGTTTCCTCATCTGCAGAATATGGATACATTTAGTTCTAATACCAATAAAGTTAAATATAGAGTTGAGAGAAGTATTCAGATAATAAAGGAATTATGAAGTTTACCTTACCCAGATCAAGAATAAGCAAACGTTTTCTGTAAAGGGCCAGATAGTAAACACTTTAGGCTTTGCAGCCCATATGGCCTCTGCACAACTACTCAGCTCTGTCACTGTACCTGAGAAAGCAGAAACAAGCTAGAACAACACATAAATGAATGGCTGTGACTCTGTTCCAATCAAATTTTATAGACACTGAAATTTGAATCTCATACAACTTTCATGTATCATAATATATTATTCTTTTGATTGTTTACACTTGGCGTGTTTTTTGTCCTTTTTTGTCATTTTGTTGTTGTTGTTGTTGTTGTTTCTTTGTTTGTATTTTTCCTTTTTGTGGAGAACGAGGTCTCACTATGTTGCCCAGGCAGGTCTCAAACTCCTGGGCTCAAGCAATCCTCCTGCCTCTCGCTCCCTAAGTACTGGGGTTCCAGGCATGAGCCACTGTACCCAGCTGATTTTTTAAAACTATTTTAAAAATGTGAAATCCATTTCTAACTTGTGGTTCACACAAAAACAGGCAGAATGCCAAATATGGCCCAAGGGCCATAGCTTACTAAGCCAACACGGATAATTAAATAAAGCTAGGTTATTCACTGAGTTGCCTCAATTCATGACACAAGGGCTAGTACACAGTAAGTGCTTAACAGTGCTTCCAAACTGATCCATGATCAACAGCATCATTTGTGTGCATGTGTGTACACGTGCATGCACGGCTTAGCTATCAAGATTTTTATTTGTTTCTATTTTGCTCTTTGCTATTACTACCATTTACATGCAACAGATCTCAGTTGCTTGGGAGTTGACTCCCTGCCCTAAAGTCTTAGGGCTAGAGCTTTAAAAATCACAATTAATTTCCATGGAGACAACAGAGAGTTTGTAAAGATTACTATTCGAAGAGAGAGACAATAGCTATCACAAATGAACTCAGAAAGATGAGGAACATTGAAAACCTAACATACAACATGATTTGAACTCTCAAATCACCCCCACCTTCCCAGAATTTTCAGTACGGTATACTACAACTTGATAATGCTGGTGGTCAGAACAGAATCAGGCATAATTCTGCTTTATTTAGCTGTGAGCTCTGAAATGGCATCTACTTTTTATACATGTGAGTGAACTGATTTAAAGATTGGCTAGGTTGACTGCTTTACTCCTGAATTTTCTTTTTTTTTTTTTTTTTTTTGAGACGGAGTCTCGATCTGTCGCCCAGGCTGGAGTGCAGTGGCGCGCTCTCGGCTCACTGCAGGCTCCGCCTCCCGGGTTCACGCCATTCTCCTGCCTCAGCCTCCCAAGTAGCTGGGACTACAGGCGCCCGCCATCTCGCCCGGCTAATTTTTGTATTTTTTAGTAGAGACGGGGTTTCACCGTGTTAGCCAGGATGGTCTCGATCTCCTGACCTCGTGATCCACCCGTCTCGGCCTCCCAAAGTGCTGGGATTACAGGCTTGAGCCACCGCGCCCGGCCGACTCCTGAATTTTCAAAGCCACTTAGTATTAAGCTGATCTACAGAAAGGAAGACAGAAAGCTCATTTATTTTAATCCCCACTGACTTGGCTATTTAGGAGAGTCAGATAAATTCTCAAATGTCTTGCATGTATCACATCAAAGAGATCCCTTTAATCACTTAATTAAATAGCTGTATGTTTTGTATACATGGTTAAGTCTCATAGCATATTTTTTCTTTTTTATTAATTTAACCAACATAAGAAAAAAATGGAACAACTGATCACTGCCCTTTCATTAAAACTTTATAGGGCAACTTTCCTAAGCTTGCAGTGGCTTTGAAAGCTTCAGTAAGGCTCGATCATGCCAAGGCCTCATTTTCTCTGATGAGTTCTGTAATAACTATTAAACATCAATCAAAATTCTGAGCTTTAAGCACCCAGAAGTTCAGGAGACCATACATGATTTACACTATCATTCAAAACAATGGCAGTTTCCATAATGCCAAACAAATGATTGACTAGTATAGATGCCTTAGCTGAAGATATTGCCCTAGGCAGAGCTAATGGTATCGATGAAAATTAGTCAGGGGAACAGGCTTTAACATCCTCTGGGTCTATCAGGATCCCACAAATAATAACAATGCAGTTATCTGATTAATCAAATTGTATTCTCTTGATAAAAATTGCACTGATTTATTATGAGTCTTCACAAACTTTAATTCTGCAAATTGCTTTTGGGTGTGGTCCACAAGCAGATGCATCATGCAGGGGTAGAAGATAGATAAGCACTTCCATGAATCAGAGGGCTAAGTGAAAATCACAGTTCTAATTGTACAAGAACTAGAAGACAGGAAAGATCAGATTTCAGGTCATCCACCCTCAACCCTATGTGAGTAATGCCTCAGTATAGCAGAAAACCGTCATTACTCTCTGAGACAGACAACATTTTACGAAGGCATGTTCCAAATTATAAACCAGCACCATCCATACTCTCTCCTAAAACATCAACTCAATGTATCTTGGAGGTGGGCAGTTTCTTGAGTCTGCAAAAGGAAACTACTCTGGCACAAGTACATCTTAACTTTGCCATACTGGCACTAAACATTTCCCTGGTGTCTTTGTGATGCTCCTTGTACTTGGGTGAACCCCGTACTGAACAAAGTTAAAGAAAGAAAGTAATATTTGAGTTTTCTTGGTAAATAGATAGAGCAGGTAGTAGCAATAGACTTTAGCACCCAAAGCCACCTTATGACTAATTAATAAAACCACACACCCATCTTCCTGAGAGTGGTAGCAATATTACCTTAAAAACAGAGGCAACTGTCATTTATTTCCTTTATTTATTTGTTTGTTTATTTAATATAGACAGGGTTTCAGCATGTTGTCCAGGCTGGTCTCAAACTCCTGGACTCAAGCAATCTGCTCACCTCTGCCTTCCAAAGTGCTGGGATGGCAGGTGTGAGCCACCATGCCCGGCCCATTTATTTCCTTTAAAACTGGGCAGGAGCTGGGCACCATGGCTCACGCCTGTTATTCCAGCACTTTGGGAGGCTGAGGCAAGTGGATCACTTGAGGTCAGGAGTTCCAGCCTGGCCAACATGGTGAAACCCTGTCTCTACTAAAAATACAAAAATTAGCTGGGCGTGGTGGCTTGCACCTGAAATCCCAGCTACTTGGGAGGCCGAGGCAGAAGGATCACTTGAACCTGGGAGGCAGAGGTTGCAGTGAGCCAAGATTGTGCCACTGCACTCCAGCCTGGGCAACACCGTGAGATCGGGTCAAAAAAGAAAAAAATTAAAAAAAAAAAAAAAAAAAAAAAGATGAAAAGAAACTGGGCAGGACAGTGGCCAAATAATAAAATTTTAAATCAATGTTTTTATTAGTTTTTATTATATGTGGTTAACTGCTCACAAAGTTTGCAAATAGAACAGCTGCTAGACCTATTCAAATGAATACCCTAAGCCTCAATTAGCTAAGCCCATTTATCCAGACATAACCAAAATGATAACAGCCCAAGAGTGGGAACAATCCTATATCACATTTAGGCTTTTATATGAGCCAAAATAAATTATGTTTGTCTCTGTTTCACTCACAGGGCTCTATATCAGGGGTCAGCAAGCAACAGCCCAAGCCAGTCTACCACCTGCTTTTTGGAAAATATTATTGGTCCAGAATATGCACTGTAGCAAAGGATTATTTTGTGCTGAAGGTATCTGAGAATCAAGACAAGCAGAAAGAGGCTTTCTCCATGCTTCCCTTATCTACCTACAAGCAGAGCCTTCCAAAAGAATTCAACTGTCATAAATCCCCCTTTTAAGAGAGACTTCCTGCACCGGGGGAAGGAATAACTCCTCTCACCGGGGATAAAGAGTTGGCGCCAGGATGAGAACTTACACAAACAGACGTTATTAAAGCCAGCCTGACTTTGTTTGGTCCTCTCATATATTTCTCAGTCATTTCCCACCATTTCTTGTCCCTTGAAATCCTAGCCCTACCCCTTCTTAAGACAATATATAAGCCCCCAATTCTGTTTCTTTGGGCTCTGTTTTCTGTAAGCTCTCATGCAGGTTAGTGAATAAACTTTGTTTTTCTCTCGTTAATCCATCTTTTATAGTTTAATTCACAGGCCCTGACGTTAAACCTAAAGTGGTAAAGGAGAAGTTTCTTTTTTCTCTCTGACGACAGCCACATTCATTTAAGTATTGTTTATTGCCACTTTCGTGCTACAACAGCGGAGTTTGAGTAGTTGCAACAGAAGCCATATAGCCCACACAATGCCGAAGATGTTTACTATTTGTCTCTTTACAGAAATGGTTTGCCAACCCCTCTTCTACACAAGAGGTTTCCCCATTTTTCAAAACCAATAGTAAAGATAGCAAGGGAAAAATGAGGCACAAAAGTTAATCTTTTTGGAAAGTTTCATCAAGATAGAAATATATAATTAAATAATAACTAAATAATTGTCTAATTAGCTGTAATACTCATACATATTGTGTTGAGGTAAATATCTACATTTAAAACACAGCCAATATAGAAATATTAACCAAAATGGGAAGAGATACTATGAAATAAATCAATGCATTTTTTGGGGAATGGGAAAAAATACTTACAAATTGTTTTAAAACATTTTCAAATGTCAAGGATGAAAGGGCTTAGAAACACACCTGAAATACCAAGGTCCTAACACCTAACATTTCTCAGAGAAATTTAATCAGCTACTTAATCCTCCTCCAATTGTTAAATTACTTATTTGAACAGGAGGCAAGATGGAGATGAACTTAGATAAACATATCCCCTTGTCTCATCAACATTTCGAGTGGGAATTGTTGTCATTCTTTCCTTTAAGGTTAGCTCTTATATGAACAATTCTTTACCACCTAAAAACCTTGTGAAGTACCTCCCTCATAAAGTGGTGGGGAGAGATCAAATGAGATAACTTTGGCGAATTATTAAATTAGGCAAGTGTGGGCTGGGCGTGATGGCTCACACCCGTAATCCCAGCACTTTGGAAGGTCGAGGCAGGTGGATCACCTGAGGTCAGAAGTTTGAAACCAGCCTGACCAATATGGCGAAATCTCGTCTCTACTAAAAATACAAAAATTAGCCAGGCATGCTGGCATGCACCTGTAATCCCAGCTACTCGGGAGGCTGGAACAGGAGAACTGCTTAAACTCGGCAGGCAGAGGTTGCAGTGAGCCGGTATCATGCCACTGCACTCCAGCCTGGGCAACAGAGCAAGACTCCGTCTCAATCAATCAATCAATCAATGCACGTGGGAATTTTCGTATCATTTTTCTAAAAGAGGGGAATGTCATAGAGCCAATGCCTACATATATGGCTTGTTCCTTTGACACTGGCATCCTCTAGCTTAGGGCTTCCCAAAGCTTTGTCTTTGGACTGGCAGCATCTGTGTCACGTGGGAGCTCGTTGAAAACACACATTTGTGGGACAACGCTAGATCTCTTGAGTTAGAATGCCTCTGAACCGGGACCCAGGAATCTGCATTATAATGAGCCTTACCATAAGGCAGGGTTTCTCAACCTTGGCACTACTGACATTTGGGAAAGAATCATTCTTATCTATGGGGACTGTTCTGTAGATTGTAGGATATTTAGCAGCATTCCTGGCCTCTACCCACTAAATGCCAGTAACACCCTCTGTCCCCCCAGTTGTGATCAAAAATATCTCCAGACATTGCCAAATGTCTCCAGGTGTGTAGTATCACTCTGGGTTGAAAACCACTACTATAGGGGATTCTCATGCCTGCTCAAGTTTGAGATACTCTCTGCTCTAGATCATGGTACTTGCCATGGTACCAAGGCTGCCAGACCAGACCCACTTCTGAGAACCCCCAACACCGTGTTATCAGCTCAGAAGTAGGGGATTCATCCTCTGCTTCAATAATCCTTAGGGATTTCACTAATAGTCACCACTACTAAGCCAGTAGGTGCACTTTATGGAGAAAACACTACCACCTTCCCTCCCACTCATTTTGTTTTAATTTTTGTGGGTACATAGCAGTTGCACCTATTTGTTTTCTAATTTTTATCTTTAATTTTTGTGGTACATAGTAGGACATCAATTTTCTAATGTGCCTCAGGCACTTGTAATTCAACCCAATTTCTGGCCAATGCCACCTAAATCCCAGGATGATAAGGGACAAAGAATGAAAAACTATTGGAAAGTGCTTTGCAGCTGTAAGTCAGGATATAAATATACCTCAAGATCTTAGAGATGTTTAGATTAAAAGTTCCAATAACTTTTCTCTCAGTAACTTGGCAAAATCTATTTTTAAGTACTTTCAGGCATCTAAAAAGCCATGTTAATACAATTACAGTTCACTGAAAAATTAGCACGCAATCCAGTTTGAAAGCAAAAATCAGTCATAGCAGGGTAATATTCCGTTTAATTATAAAGATTAATTCAACCTTCATTTATCTGTGCATGTGTTTGGTCTTTCCATTTTTCACAGAACACCCGAGATTCTGATGCCATCTGGTAGAACTGCCGCACAAGTGTCAGTAGCATCTATTAGGGGTGCAGATTTTATTTCCAAGTAGAATTGATAAAAGGACAAAGGGAGGGTGGGAAAAGAGGGGCATATATGCAATAGACAATCAATTAAAAATGAGGTTTTCCACCAGCCTGATGGGACTGTATCCCCACTCTGTGTCCCCTGCCCTGCCACCTGCAAAAACTGTGTGAAATTGCAAGTCCTTTCATTTGCATTTACTATATTTTCTGAAACAGCTATGTGAAGATTCAAGTAGTGCTGTGAATAACAGCGTGAATTCGGGCTATAAATTAAGAATTATGTCTACCATGTTCTCCAAAATGTATGCTACATCTTCCTTAAAATTTCGTCTTGGTCACATGGTGATTAAGATTAACCACTTAGGGCCAGGTGTGGTGGCTCACACCTGTAATCTCAGCATTCAGGGAGGCCAAGGTGGGGGCTTGAGCCCAGGAGTTCAAGACCAGCCTGGGCAACATAGGGAGACACCATCTTTACAAAACCATAAATTAGTTTGGCATTGTGGTTCATGCCTATAGTCCCAGTTACTCAGGAAGCTGAGGCAGGAGGATCTCTTGAGCCCGAGATCAAGGCTGCAGTGAGCTATGATGGCGCCACTGCACTCCAGCCCATGTGACAGAGCAAGACCCTGTCTCAAACAAAAATTGATCATTTACTTCATCATGACATCTATTAAATATTCAACCTTTTACTGAATGATCACCAAAGGGCAAATAAGCCCTGCATACTGGGAAACATCTTTTAAAATTTTTATTGCGCTATAACATACAAAGTGTACAAATACTATCAAATATTTTTTAAAACATACACACATCTGTGTTAGTAGGTCTGAGACAAGATTTAAAACATTTATGGCATCCCAAAGACTCCCCTGGGTACCTCCCCAGTGAATAACCCTTCTACCTTCAAAAGAACAACTATCCTGATCTCTATCTCCATAAATTACATTTTCCTGTTCTTGAACTTCAAAAAAAAGTGTGTACTCTTTTGTATTTGGCTTCTTTCACTCAACAATACATCTGTGAAATTTATCCATGTTGTTGTGTTCAGAAGGAGTGAAAACACACAGTTTAATAAACTGGATTTCTTTCCTTCAGGAGTTCATAGTTGGTCATATGTAGAGAATGGGATGCAAGAGAGAAAACAGAAGAAGGTAGAGGATGAGACGGAATGGATGGGAAGGGAAGGGCCTTGTGGAAAGGACATTTTCAAAGAGGAGGAGATCTCAGAGCTAAACAGAAACAGAAACAATAGACATAATGTTTTAAATAACAAAAGTACTGCTCTTCATTAAACCTCTACTATATACCAGGTACTGTGCTAAGTTCTTTACTTCATCATCAGATCCAAATCCTACCCTAACTGTACAAGGTAGGTACAGATCATCCCCATTTCACAGCTGATAAGCTGAGACTCAGAAAATGAGCATAACTCACCCCAAGTCTACACAGGCAACGAGGGCCAAAACCAACTTCTCACCCAGGTTAGTTCAGCCTTAATCTGACTTCAAAGTTCATGTTTTCCCAACATATACTGTCTTCTGAGGGATTAAAAAAATATTCTATTATATAATTATTATTCATTTTTTATAAATCAAAACCAACTGAATAACATGTAAGGCACAGACCACATCTGCATTAATAACCATATTCAACATGCCAAGACAAATAATATTCTCAGATGTAAGGATGAAAAGACACACACAGATAGAATTTTAAGTATGCTTTTAAGAGGTTCTCCCTCCCTCTCTAAAAGTAATACCACTGAGCTTTCAGTTCCGGACATCAGTGGGACTAAACTTTGACCGAGAGCTCCTGGAAGACAAGACTTGGCCAAGAGGGAAGGTCAAAACAGAAAAGGACAGGCAAGAAAGTACAAGAATGATAAAGAAGCAGAAAGGAGAGAGGACAGGCTCCCCTGTCAGGAAATGTCAGAACATTTATTTTGCAGACCAGTCAAGGCACTAAGGTAAATTAGATTTTACCAGCAGAGAGAAGGCGGTATTCCAGAAAATGGCACCTCAGGGAGAGAAGGGTCAATCTCATGGAGGAAATTCCCAGCCAAAACCACGCTGAGAAATGGAGTCTACCATTAGCATCCCTGACCCAAGGATTCCTGGCCCGCATCCTCCCATTTCAGAAGAGGAGTAACACCTCTCCCTCAGGAATCCTAGCACTGTCATAAAGATAGATGACAGTCTGTTTCTGTTTTGAAGCAATTAAACCGAAAACTTTCCTGAAGCTTAGGCCTGACTTTGGGGTTTGAAATGCAGGAAATTTACCATGAGCAGCAGACCAGGAACTTTGCACCTCACTCCTGAAGCCCACAAGACGGAACTCTTCTGAGCTTTGAGTCTTTGGTTCCAAATTTGGGTCCCCCCAAAACTCTGACAACTTGGTTCTGTATTATCTACTTATTGGAATATATTATCAGCAACATTTAATCCTCTACTACCATTAATAGCCATATCTGGGGTATGACCTATCTCAACACAAATTGTACATGTCCAGGAACCTCTCTGCTCTCTACCTCTCCGAGAGCCAAAATACCAGCCTCTGTCGCCTTAGACAAAACTCCAGAGATGAGTTGTAAAATGCAGGTCAAGGAAAAGTGACGTGAAGCCAGCCTCTGCCTCCACAGTTCAGACCTGGTTATTTATTCTGAGATGCCCATGGGCCACATTTTAGAATAAACCCTAGCTCTGTTTGGATCCACCTCTGAAGAGGTAGTCTAGGGAGAGAAATCAGAAAGGCCACCTATACTCAAGGCAAAGCAATGAGCCACAACCAAGGGACAATTGGGGCTGTTTGTAAACACAGCCTAAATGTCATCATCAATTATTCATCAGTTCAACAAAGCCATTGAGTAACCTCTTTCAAAACCATTTAATTCTCTCTAAGATTCAGCCCAACAAAACAGGGAAGAAGCAAGATATTGGTCAAAAATTTGAGACAAGGAAAGCTCTAGACCAAGTTGGCAAGTCATGGTCTGTAAAATAAATTCAGGATACTGCCTGGTGTCATAAATAAAGTTTTATTGGCTCAGGGTCTGTAAGACAAATTCAGGATACTGCCAGGTGTTGTAAATAAAGTTTTATTGGCACGCAGCCACACCCATTTGTTTGCCTGTTGCCTATCGCTGCTCTGTACTACAGGTATATTTGGGTTGCTGCAACAGCGACCACATGACCTGCAAAACCCAATATATTTACTCTCAGGCCTTCATATGTGAAAAGTTTCCTGCCCTCTGCTCTATATTCTCAAAGTATGGTCCACAGTCCATTGTCCAGCAGCATCAGCCTCCATTGGGAGCTTGTTAGAAATGCAGACTCTCAGGCTCCACTCAATCTGCATTTTTAACCAGGTCCCCAGGAGATTTGCATGTACATTCAAGTTGCAGAAGCACTGCTCCAGCAGGGCTCTGCTTCTCAAACTTGGCTGCTCATTCGAATCACCTAAGAGTTTTTGTTTGTTTCTTTTTTTTGTTTTTTGTTTTTTTTTTAATATTAATGACCTGGATCTGAAGTGACATCAGGCTGGAAACTTCGTAAGAGCTTCCAACTCCTACTCAAAAGGTCACATGGCATCCCACTATGCTCTCATTCTCATTAGATGCTGATAAAGGATGCTTAAATAAGTAACCGGTGATGAGGGGGACTTGGGGAGGAAGACAGAAAAGAGAATTTCTTCTTTTCTATTCTGTCAATTTTTCTAATTTCAAAAGTGGTCTCTCTCTCTCTCTGATGAGCTTATTTTTTCATGAATCATTTTTAATGGAAATCAGAAATTACTTAGAACAACTCATTGGCCCTCATTAGAACATGATGTATTACAGATCTATACAAATCACTTTGCCAAAACTTAACCTTCATTTTCTTTTTTGAGATGGAGTCTCGCTCTTGTCGCCCAGGCTGGAGTGCAATGGCGTGATCTCGGCTCACTGCAACCTCTGCTTCCCGGGTTCAAGTGATTCTCCTGCCTCAACCTCCCGATTAGCTGGAATTACAGGCAGGCACCACCACGCCTGGATAACTTTTGTATTTTTAGTAGAGACAGGGTTTCACCATGTTGGCCAGGCTGGTCTCGAATTCCTGACCTCAAGTGATCCACCCGCCTCGGCCTCCCAAAGTGCTGGGATTACAGGATTACAGGCATGAGCCACCGTGCCCAGCCTTAACCTTCATTTTCAAAAGCCTGGAAGAACAAGCTGAATTGTTCCATAAACTTCTAAACTAGATTTATAGCTTAACATCAGAGTTGAGTAAAGGTTCTGGTCTGCGGTCCTAAAGGATTCAATCTCACTGTTATCCTCGGCTTCACTTTTCCCTGGAACAGGTCTATTCCACTCAGTTCTAATCCTCACAAATCTCTGTGAGGAAGCTCTCATGAGCCTTCACTAAGACTGCCAATGAGAGAACACCAAAATATACCAGGGTGGCAGACCTGTCCCCTTCACCTTAGCTAAGCAAAGACACAGAGTGGAGCATCACCTTTCCAATGCTGAGTCTCTGGTTATGGCGTACAGGACCCCATAAGTCAGTGGAGGGGGTGTCTATATTGGAAAGTAAACTTATTTACTAATGAACTCAAATACAAAACTGGAAAATGATTTGCCTTCTAGGATGGGTTGGGTCTCTCATGGCCTAGTCCAGTTCTGGGACCTAAAACTTAGTAGTAATTTCTTATACCTGTACACAAAGGTCACATATCCCAAGGCTGAATCCTTTCCCCATCACAGTTCAACAATGATTAGGCTTACTCAAATACTTCTGTGAGTCGATGTATACACCGGTCTTGAGCTAAGCAGAAAAAAATAATTCAATCAGTAATGAAAAATAACCTAATCAACCAAACACGAAAAAAGAGAAAAAATATGCCAAGCAAAGCACAGAAAGAAAAATACTGTATAATCTCACTTATATGTGGAATCTTAAAAAGTTGTTCTCACAGAAACAGAGAATAGAACAGTAGTTACCAAAGGCTGGAGGGAGGAGGAGAGATAGGGAAAGGGAAGATTTTGATCAAAGGGCACAAAATTTCAGTTAGACGGGAAGAATAAGTTTTAGTAACCAATTGTACTGCATGGTGGCCAGAGTTAATAATAATTTATTATATATTTCTTTTTTTTCTTTCTTTTTTTTTTTTTTTTTTGAGATGGAGTCTCGCTGTCGCCCAGGCTGGAGTGCAGTGGCACGATCTCGGCTCACTGCAAGCTCTGCCTCCCGGGTTCACGCCATTCTCCCGCCTCAGCCTCCCGAGTAGCTGGGACTAGAGGCACCTGCCACCATGCCTGGCTAATTTTTTGTATTTTTTAGTAGAGACGGGGTTTCACCATGTTAGCCAGGATGGTCTCGATCTCCTGACCTCGTGATCCGCCCGCCTCGGCCTCCCAAAGTGCTGGGATTACAGGCGTGAGCCACCATGCCCAGCCTTATTATATATTTCAAAATTGCTAAAACAATAGATTTTTAATGCTCTCACCCAAAAAAAAAAAAAAAGTTTGTGAAGTGATGGATATGGTAAGTAGTTTGACTGAATCTTTCTATAATGTATATGTACATCAAAACATCACATTGTACCCCAAAAATATATATACAATTATTTTTCAATTAAAAATAATTTTAAAATGTAATAACATTCAGTGGTGAGATGTTAAAGGAGGAGGTGAAGATAGTTAAAAATTCTCTAATGTAATCAAAGAAAAACTAAACACAGATGAGATAGCTGAAGGATGCTGATTGTACGTAGGTAGTTTCCAAAGATGGCAGCAGACAACTCCTCCCCTCCCTGTGTGCACATACTGCTTCTCACATCAAGAGATAAAGCCTATTTCTCCTGCCCTTGGATAGGCTAGGACTGACCTTGTCCCTGGCTTTGACCAAGAGAATACTGCACAAGAAATATTCTGGGACTTCTGAGAACAGACATTAAAAGGACCAGCAGCTTCTGCTTTCTCCTCTTGGCACTCTTAGCTACCCTGTAGGAGTACCATGGCACCCTGTTGAGAAAGCCACATGAGGAACACTGAGGTGCCAGACACATGTGTGAAGAAGCCACCTTGGACATCCAGCCACAGCCACCATCTGACTGCAACTGCCTAAGAGACTCCAGGTAAAACCAGCAGAAAAGCCACCCAGCTGAGCCCAGCCAACTCACAGAATCATAGGAAATAATAAAATACTTGTTTTAAGCCAGCAAGTTTTGGGGTAATTTGTTATGCAGCAATAGATAACCAAAACACAGACTACAGTAATTGAGTCATTCTACCTAGATAGAAAAAAAATAAAACCTACTCTGTTCCTTGGGCCTTTCACTGATCCAAAACCAAAAAAAAAAAAAAAAAAAAAAAAAAAAAAAAAAAACAGCACAAAACTCTAAAATCTTCTATGAGTAATCCTTACATAAATTTCACTTTTTTAAAAAAGAATTTTGTTCATTTGAAACACCAAGAATGATGGTATTTAAAAATGAAAATTAAATTTATTTTGCAAAGCTGTCAGCACCTCTATCAGAATACTTGGTCATGTCATTCCTTCCCAACACTGTTTCCTCTGACTTTTTCAACCCCAAATCTTTCCCTTTTTTCCCAGTATATTTCACTCTTTCTTCTCTTTCCCTCTTTCTTCTCAGGCCGTTTCTCCAGTTTGCGTATGAGATTCCGTCAGAAATGGATTTGCTGTCATGCCCTCTGCTTGCCTTTACCCACTATGCTAGGGTCTCAAAAATGACAACTCAGAACGCTGGGTTAAATACAATTTCTCTCTCTTCACCCATTTTCCACTATCTGCCTGTCCGGCCCTGGGGTTATTAATGGAACTGACATTCCTGTACAACTGACTGAGCAGGACCAGCAGCCAGATAACAAGGGTGCAGCTGACAGCAGCAGACGCAACCCTAGAGATAGCACAGAAGCAGACACATTGTGGCTATTAGTTTCATCTTGGGCCAAAGAGAATGAGCAACACAAAATATACACAGAAAACCTGAACATTCCTAAAGGACTCTTTCCCCCATGAGATTAAAAGTCAATACATCAAAACTGATTATTTTTATTAAACCAAAGTAAACATGTACTTTTAAGTGAATTCCTCACAGAATTTGGATTTGGATTTGGGTAAGGGGGAAAAAAAAAAAAAAAAAAAAAAAAAAGAGACAGGCATTAAATCACCACCACCCACCCCATGAATAAAAATAATAAATATCCGCCATAATTCTTAAGAGGCATCTCTCTGCTTTGGGTCTCTAGAATTTTATCCTGAGGCTATTGTGGCATTTCCCAACTGCTTTCAAAGTCCCACAGACAACCAGTCTCTTACATACCCTTAAAAACAAAACACTTTTACAGTGAATGTTTAAACTATTGCTACTTGTTGATATTGTTAGAATTTTTAAGTATTTACTATTCCAAGTTTCATCTTTTATTTTTTAAATTAACTTATTTATTTTATTTATTTATTTTGGAGACAGAGTCTCACTCTGCTGCCCAGGCTGGAGTTCAGTGGCACAATCTCAGCTCACTGCAACCTCTGCCTCCTGGGTGCAAGCGATTCTCCTGTCTCAGCCTCCCAAATAGCTGGGATTACAGGCGTGTGCCACCACGCCTGGCTAATTTTTGTATCTTTAGTAGAGAGGGGATTTCGCCACATTGGCCAGGCTGGTTTCAAACTCCTGGCCTCAAGCGATCCACCCACCTCAGCCTCCCAAAGTGCTGAGGTTACAGATGTGAGCCGCCACACCCGGACTCATCTTTTAATATAGTCCCACTGTTCCACAAATTTGAAATTAGCTATATTCCTCAATACTAGTATTATTTGTTTTTAAAATGTATGACATGGTTATACACGTATTTGTATTCTTGATGATCAACACTGAAAATGCAACATTGCAGAGGTTTTCAAAAACCACGGAGTATATATTACATGTATTTCTATTGATATAAGCTATTGCCCCTTACAAAAGATAATTTACATCAGTCTCTAACAGATATTTCTGCAAATTTGCTCATTAATGAAATGTTGTATTTCAAGTTGGTAATGTACCACCCTTTCCTCAGCAGAAAAAAAATCAATATACTGCTCATTGGTGGGAGAACTAATTTAGGCACTGATTTATAAATTGTTCAAAACAGCTTATGGTTAAATAGAAGTTTAACATTAAAGAGGGTATCTTGCGCCTAGAGGTAAAGATGCTTTCAAAAACAACTAGGGTCATGTCAAAATTCACTAAAGGAAGAGCTTCACATTGGCCAAGATGGGACAATTTGAACTTCAGTGAATGATGATCATAATAAATTCAAACACATCAAATACATAAGATTCCCTGAGTTGGTGATACTAAAAAGTAAACTATTTTGGCACCTCTGGAGGTGCTTAGGGCACCAACTTGTGAAAATTAATCAAGACAAAGATAGCCATTTATTCTGCTTTCTTGTATAAACTATATGTCAGAGTATTCAAGTGGTTGAGTAGGAAAATCCTTTTTTATAAAAAGACCCTAGCTAGTAAATGCAAAAAGAATGATAGAATTTAAAAATCAAACACTGCAACACTGAATGGAATCATGAATCAATGAAATATTATCAATGACCACTGAAACAATTAAGCCAGTGCTTTTAACCCTGGCTGCACATTTGTACCTCCTGGGTAACTTTTTTCTTTTTTGAGACAGAGTCTTGCTCTATCACCCGGGCTACAGTACCGTGGCATGATCTTGGCTCACTGCAACCTCCACCTCCTGGATTCAAGTGATTCTCCTGTCTTAGCCTCCCAGGTAGCTGGAATTACAGGCACATGCCACCACGCCTGGATAATTTTTGTACCTTTAGTAGAGACGGGGTTTCACCATGTCAGCCAGGGTGGTCTCGAACTCCTGACCTCAAGTGATCTACCCACCTCGGCCTCCCAAAGTGCTGGGATTACAGGCGTGAGCCTCTGCACTGGGTCCCTCCTGGGAAACTTTAGAAAATGCCTGTGTCCCACTCCCAAAGAGTTTGATCTTCATATGGGGTGTGGCTTGAACCTCAGGACTTTTAAAAAGCTATCCAGGTGATTCTAATGTACAGTCAAGACACAGGATGGCTGTATGAGGGTTGCTAAGAAAGTTCATATGAAAGGATCAGACTGACAACACCTGAACACACAGATCACCCTTCACTTTGGAAGTGGGACAACGTGGGATTATGAGCCTCTTGATGGATGCAACAGGAAGCTCACAGCACTGCCTATGAAGTCTTCTTGCCCAAAGAAAATTGAACCTGAATCTAATCAAACCTCTAGATGGAACTACCAATTACAGAAAATGTAAGAGAGAGAACAACATGTTAAAAGACAACATTAGGAAATAACCAGCAAAACAAGATTGTTGAAAATTCTACCAAATGACCCAATTACTTTCATAAATAAATTTCATGGATGGAGAGGGGGTATTCTTAAAATTTAAAAAGCTGTAAAAGATGTATCTATTAACTGCAATACATAGACCTTGTCTGGATACTGATTCAAATCAACCTTTTTTTTTTTTTAAAAAAAAAAAACAGAAGCAAACAATTTTGAGATAATTATAGAAAAGTGCACACAGACAGGATACTAATAAGGAATTATTGTTAATATTGTCAAGTATGTTAATGGTATTATAGTTAGGTTTTTTAAATTCCTTATCTGTTGGAGATACACAATGAAATATTCATAATAAAATGGTGTCAGAGATGGAATCACAGTAAAATGATTTCATAGATGGAATTAGCTTTAAAATTCTCAAGCATAAAAACAAGTAGGGGAGTAGATGAAATCAGCATGATAAAATATTACTAACTGTTGAGTCTGGGTGATAAGTATATGGGGATTAGTTACGTACATTTTTGTGTACATTTTTAAATTTCCATAAAAATTTTTTAAATATTAGAGTCAAAGGTTAATAAAATTCTATTTTGTACTTCTGCCCCAAAGAAAATAATGTAATTGGCATCACTTTTTCATTCCCAATTTTAAGAGACTACAATGGAGCATGTTATTTAGTGAGGGAGGCAGTAAGAGGAAACTTGGAAAAAAATGAACATGTCATCTTACTAATACTGAGCACTCACTCTGTGCTAGCCACTGCACATATATTGTTTAATTGTTCCACTCAGTAAAAATAGGGATGAAAGTATTTGTTCCCATTTCATGAGTGCGGAAACTGAGGCCCCCAAAACTGTCCATCTTGCCTGAGGTCCCATAGCTAGTGCTTGGTAAAGCCATGGTTCTTACTAAGGTCCGCCCAGTAGTCAAAGAACGGAGCATCACATCTACATTAGGTTCTGAAAATACAAAACTAAAGCAGTCAGACATACTTATTTCCCTTACAGGGGTTGCTTCAATTCAGTAATACATATCTGGGTTATAGTTTTTCAGCTATGAATAAACACTACGATGCTACTGCAAAAAGTTCAGAGAAGACAGGAAAGATCTCACTATCAGAAATGCTACAAGGGTTTATTTTGCTATTCTTTTTCCAAGACTATCAATGGGGATGCTGATTAAACAGAATGAGAAGATATATGCTACAAAGTGGATGAGTCTTGAAAACAATGCTAAGTGAAAGAAGCCAGTCACAAAAATCACCTTGTTGCGTGATCTCATTCATAGGAAATATCCAAAGTACATGAATCCATAGAAACAAAAAACAGATTGGCAGTCGTTAGGGGCTGGGCGAGTGGGAAATGGGGAGTAACTGCTTAAGGGGTACAAAGTTTCCTTTGGGAGTGATGAAAACGTTTTGGAACTGGATAGAGGTGGTGATCACACAACACCAATGAATGTTCTAAGTGCCACTGAATTGCTCACTTTATTTTTTTCTTTGATACATAGTATTTGTACATATGTATGGGTACATGTGAGTACATTTTTCCTGCATAGAATGTGTAATGATCAAGTCAGGGTATTTGGAGTGCCCATCACTTTGAATATTCATTATTTCTATGTGTTGGTAACATTTCAAGTCCTTTCGTCTAGCCGCTTTGGAATATACAATATACTGTTGCTAACTGTAGTTAGTTAATCTGCTATTGAGCCTTAGAGCTTATTTCTTCTATCTAATTGAGAATTGTTCACTTTAAAATGGTTAGTTTTACGCTAGGTGAATTTTACCTCAATTAAAAAAAAAATGTTTAAGGATGAGAAGCTAAGCGGGGGCGGGGTGGGGGAAATAACTAAAACAGAAATGGTATAAATTTGAGAGCTGGTAGAAAGAAGCAACAGGATTTGTGCTTACAAGTTGGCTAAAAGGAAAGACTGAGATTTCTGATTTGGTTGTCTGAACAGCTGGCTGTTTTCACAGAATGATATAATCTGCACTTAGGTAACATGGGACTTCAGAAAAATGAGAACCCAGTGAAGCTTTGTTCATTTCCTCAGGTTTCCACAATTTTTTTTTTTTTTTTTTTTTTTTTTTTTTTTT
>NC_045456.1:1338670-1354566 GCF_002776525.5 Piliocolobus tephrosceles
ACATTTTTTTTTTTTTTTTTTTTTTTTTTTTTTTGAGATGGAGTCTGGCTCTGTCGCCCAGGCTGGAGTGCAGTGGCCGGATCTCAGTTCGCTGCAAGCTCCGCCTCCCAGGTTCACGCCATTCTCCTGCCTCAGCCTCCCGAGGAGCTGGGACTACAGGCGCCTGCCACCTCGCCTGGCTAGTTTTTTGTATTTTTTTTTTAGTAGAGACGGGGTTTCACTGTGTTAGCCAGGATGGTCTCGATCTCCTGACCTCGTGATCCGCCCGTCTCGGCCTCCCAAAGTGCTGAGATGACAGGCTTGAGCCACCGCGCCCGGCCAGGTTTCTACATTTTAAACAGAACAACACATTGGTAAATTAAGGAATGCCCTAAATACAGTATAACCGGATGATATCAAGGCATCGCTAAATATCTCATGGTCTCCTTGCAGGCAAAATGGAGAATTTGAATCATAGTTCCATGGAGTTTATCCAAAATAGAACAACTAGACCAAAAATCTATTAGTCAGTGAACTGAATGGCACTTAACAAAAGACTCACTGCTTAGAAGTTTCTCCCTGAATATTTATGTTCAATAGATAAACCTGGAAGGGTATCTCCAAAGGATAAGCAAATTGGCTGATTCCAGTTCCCTTTATTTGAGAATGTCCATTAATAATCCCCCCAAAATAATAAAACTAAAAAACAAACTTATCTTAATCCAGTCTGTCACTGATGGACATTTGGGTTGATTCCAAGTCTTTGCTATTGTGGATTAAGCAAATGTGGCACATATACACCATGGAATACTATGCAGCCATAAAAAAGGATGAGTTCGTGTCCTTTGTAGGGACATGGATGCAGCTGGAAACCATCATTCTCAGCAAACTACCGCAAGAACAGAAAACCAAACACCGCATGTTCTCACTCACAGGTGGGAATTGAACAATGAGATCACTTGGACACAGGAAGGGGAACATCACACACTGGGGCCTATTGTGAGGAGGGGGGAATGGGGAGGGATAGCATTAAGAGATATACCTAATGTAAATGACGAGTAAATGGGTGCAGCACACCAACATGGCACATGTATACATATGTAACAAACCTGCTCATTGTGTACATGTACCCTAGAACTTAAAGTATAATAGTAAAAAAACAAACTTATCAAGTTATGAATGATACACAGATAGAAACAGCAGTTGATACACTGAATGAAACAGGTGACATTTTTAAAGGTTGTCTGAGATGCCATTCTAAGGAATTAGTCCTAAATTTAGGGAGAAGGCATTATGAAAAAGATGTTAATCATAGTAATAGCTATAACAACACAACCTAAATATGCAACTATGGAGAAATGTTTAAGTAGTATCTCCTGTGCCACCACTAGAAGAATATGTAATAATAGTGAATATTCTTGTTTGTTTGTTTGTTTTGTTTTTTGAGATAGAATCTCACTCTGTCGCCCAGGTTGGAGTACAGCGGCATAATCTCAGCTCACTGCAACCTCCGCCTCCCAGGTTCAAGTGATTCTCCTGCTTCAGCCTCCCAAGTAGCTGGGATTACAGGTGCCCGCCACCACACCCGGCTAATTTTTTGTGTTTTCAGTAGAGACGGGGTTTCACCATGTTGCCCAGGCTAGTCTTAAACTCCTGACCTCAAGTGATCCACCCACCTTGGCCTCCCACAGTGCTGGAATTACAAGTGTGGGCCACCGCGCCCAGCCAATAGTGAATATGCAATAATACAAGAAATGCTTATAATAAATGTTAAGAGAAAAAAGAAGAACTCAAATTTTTATAAACATCATTGTTCAAGAACGCCTTTCAAAGCCTATGTATGGGAAAAAAGTCAAGGTGATACATCAAAATGTTAGCAGCAGTTATGTCTGGGTAATGGAACGAGAATATTTTTTTGTCTTTCTACTGTTGCACTTCATTTTCCAGATTTTTAAAATGAGTATAGATTTTTAAAACGATAATAAATACATAGGAGGTCCAGAAATATATTTTTTGAAAGCCAGAGCCATGAACCAAAACAACTAAATGGATTTTAATAAGAATAAATGTGAAGTTCTGGGATGAGGAGTTTTTTTTTGTTTGTTTGTCAAGTTTAGGACTAGAGCAACAGGGCTTAACAACAGCTCCTATGAGGGGGAAAAAAAGACCTAGAAATTAACTGACTAGAAATTCATTATGAGCCAACAGTGAATGGCTGAGGGGAAAAGATAGCCATAATATAAACTTTGGATTTCTTAATATAATTCGTATGCAAGACAAAGGCAGTAATAATTTCCCATTGTGCTGTGTGAGTTACACTATACCCAGAATATTGTGTACAACCTTGAACTTAAGCTTCTAAAAGAGATATTGAAAACTGGAGAGCAGCCAGCAGGATGAGGTATCAGAACCATACCTTAGAGCAGTGGTTCTCATACTTGGGCCGCATCAGAATCACCAGCAGGACTTATTAAAGTACAGATTCCTGGGGCCTCTTCCAGAGTTACTGATTCTATAGATGTGGGATAGAGCCAAAAATCTGTATTTTTAGCTAGTCCTAGGTGATGGCGATGCCTTTGGGCTGGGGACCACACTTTGAGACCCACTGGCACTGCAGATAAAAGCACAGACTGTGAAACCAGATCGCTAGGGAGGGAATCCCAGCTCTTCTACCTACTAGCTGTGTGACTTTGGGTAAGTTTGCTCACCCTCTCTGTGCTTCAGTTTCCTCATCTGTATTGAAAAAAATAAAAGTACCTACCTCATACAGATATTATGGCATTGAGGCAGCTAATATTTGTGAAGCATTTAGAACATCCAGTCTGACTGTAATGTTGGTTAATTTAATTTGAGAAACACTAAAGGTGTTGTATCTGAAAGAGAAAAAACAGCTGGGCGTGGTGGCTCACGCCTGTAATCCCAGCACTTTGGGAGGCTGAGGCAGGTGGATTACTTGAGGTCAGGAACTCAAGACCAACCTGGCCAACATAGCAAAACCCCATCTCTACTAAAAACACAAAAATTAGCCGGGCATGGTGGCGCACACCTGTGGTCCCAGCTACTCGGGAGGCTGAGACGGGAGAATCGCTTGAACCCAGGAGACAGGGGTTGCAGTGAGCCAAGATTGCACCACTGCACTCTAGCCTGGGCCACAGAGCGAGACTGTCTTGAAAAAAGTAAATAAAATAAAATAAAATAAAGAAAAAAAGAAAACATTTAAACATCTTCAAACGTTGGAAGGGCTTTTATGTGGAAGACTTAACCTGAGTAGTTCCTGGGGACAGATGTGGAGTCAAGGGGCAGAAATGACCAAGAAAGAGCCTTTGGATCTCTCTCAAGAAGGGCTCTTTAGCAGAGACAGAAACGGTAGAGTAGGTGGCCTGGCTGGATTCTGGGTGCCCTAGTACTCACTCAGGGGACCCACCGGTGAGAAATGGTGAAAAGGGGACTCCAGTGAGAGGTAAGACAATAACTTAACGAACATTATACCCTTCTATTAACACAGACTTGGCATAAGGAAATATTCACTTGTAATCACCTAGAGCTCTCAAAGCACAGGCCCCAGACCAGAAGCATCAGAATCGCCTGAGAACTTGTCAGAAATGCAAATATCCAGGCTCACCTCAGCCCTACTGAATCAGAAATTCTAGGGGCGGGGCTGGCAATTGGTGTTGTAACAAGCCCTTCAGATGGTACTGATGCATGCTCAAGTGCGAGAATGAATGACCTAAAGCATCCCCTTAAATGACATTTACATGAGGCTCTAGAGCATGGAAACTCACTCCGATAAGATACCACATGTACTATGCCTTTAATAAATATACGTTGGCTGGGTGTGGCAGTGGCTCACACTGTAATCCCAGCACTTGAGGAGGCTGTAGCTGGCAGATCAGTTGAGGCCAAGAGTTTGAGACCAGCCTGGGCAACATAGTGAGATCCCATCTCTACAAAAAAAATTAAAAGAAGCCACTTAGCTTGATGTGGGGGCACACACCTATAGTTCCAGATACTCAGAAGGCTAAGGTGGGTGGATCGCTTGAGCCCAGGAGTTTAAGGCTGCAGTGAGCTACGACTGTAACACTGCACTCCAGCCTGGGCAACGGAGCAAGACTTTAACTCGAAAAAATAAATAAATATATGCATCAAACTCCCACTTATACCAGATATTTACTTTTGTGTTTAAAATATCACAATGACAATACTGAATTTGTTCAAAACCACAAAATCCAAAATCCAGAGAAAAGCAATGCATCCCCTCCAACACCCTCTCAGCAGGGGCTGCTCACAAATATCCCTCCTCTCACCATCTGGTCCAGCCAAATCCTCCCCTCCCAGAGGTACAGCCGTTTGGACCAAATGGCTGACAACTTGGGGAGCCTTTCTCACGCTCCAGGCATTCTTCTAAGTACTTTAGGCATACTGGCTCTTTTAATCCTCATGACAAATCTTCTGAGATAGGGACCAATATCCTCAGTTTACGGACGTGAAAACTGAGGGTGGAAGAAGTTAAGTAATTTCCCAAGGGTCATACAGCCAATAAGGTGTAGAAGTTGGCCTGGAAACTAGGCAGTCTCTTACCTGTCTATTCTCCTGACCTCTATACTGTACTTCCTGTTGAGGCCAGTGAGAGGAAAGAGATACAAGTATGAAGGCCGCCATCTTGGCCTGCATGTGTGTGAGAGAGACTGAGAGACATGGAGCCAGAGAGAAGGGACAAGCTCGAGAAGGTGGCACATGGGAGGGAGCCACAGCCCCCAGTTTCCATGTTGGTCTACCAGTCACTGTCCCTGGTGAGCCCTGGAGTGGATGCCAGATGCAGGGTGACTGCATTCTTGAGCGGTTATGCAAATATGCTAGAATCTGTAACTGGAAAGGTCAGAAGACAGTTTGATGAAAGCCCTTCCCTTTGTTTTCTCCTACAAAACAATTTAAAATGCACAGTGAGGTGAAGCAGGAGTGAAGGTACCAAGGGGAAGTGACAGCCAGATGTGGAGTTGGGATTAGTAAGGAAGGAAGAGGAAGACTTGCCACAAGGCTGCAAGACAGGGTGTGGGAACAACACAGAGGCAGAGAAAAAGGGGCAGAGTAGGTACTTCCCAAGTAAGGCGCCCTCACATGTCATGTTTGGGCTCAGCAAAAGCCTCCTCCCCTAGACTCCCAGGACCACTTTGCATCTCCATCACATTACCTAATACTTCTCTAGGTCAGCCCTGCATCCGTGGCCTCCTGTGCTCTCCTAGGAGCCTGAAGGCCCCCGCAGAAAAGGGACTGCGGCTGCTCATCTCTGAGTCCAAATCCTGGCTTGGCACCTGGCATGCTGTTGGTGTGCTAGAAATGTTTGTGGCATTGAGCCTGCTGAAGCGGTGCTAGTAACCAGACTCGGTGAAATTTGCTGTTGCCTTACAGGCAAGGAAGCATTAGGAAAGCGTATACCCCCAGGGGCTGTGTCCTAGTTGGGAATCCCCCAGAAACAGACTCTAAGACAAGGATTCAAGTGTGAGCAGTTCATTTGGGCAGCAAAAGAAACACTGGTAGGAGAAAGAGGAAATATGTAGAGAAAGAAAGGCAGTCAGCAACGAGTATCTTAGCTAGTATAAGAGCTCTAGCCCACTGGAAAAGCTCCCAGGGCCCGTGTGGAACATGCACTAGAGGGATGAGGGAGCGGGGGCCACACAGAACAACTCCAATCAATTGTTGGGTGAGGACTTCTGAGGAAGGTGTGGCCATTCCCCATCCTTTGGGCCCTCTTTATGAGTAGCAAAGCAGGCTGTAGCAGGGAGAGAATGCTCTTCGCCAAAATGCAGGTGGCTGCAGTTGGAAGTCAGGCAGGTGTGCTGTGAAGTGGTAAGGACAAGGCAGGGGTTCCCAATCTTTTTCATGCAGCAGAATCACCAGGTAAAACACAAGACACTGAGCCCTACTCCCAGAGCTCAGCAGGTAGGGATGCAAAAATGTGCATCTCTAATGAGTTCCCAGGGACCACTGCTGCTACTGGTCTGGAATCACACCTTGAGAACCACCAGGCTCGGGATATACCTGGGAGAAATCCAGTACCTAGGCCTGGTAGAGCTTAGAAACCAAGCCAAAGAAGTGAGCTACACCTCTGTTTTGCCCTCTGCAAGAAAACTCTCCCCACCTCACTCAAAGCCTGTGTGTGGGAGTTAAATGCCAATAAACTTAGGACCATGCAGCCGACTTCCGTGCACCTGCTGTGGCCAAGGTTAAGGCCACTCCCTCACAGCACCGTTAGGATGCCACCTCCCTGTGAGTCCCATCCTGCTATTTTTCTTTGGATGTGAGCTGACAAACGTAGGTCCCGGGGCAAAGAGCACAAAGAAACAAATAATCCCGAAGGGATCCAGCTTTCGGTTATATAGTCAAATCCAGCTGGAGATAAGCCAAGCTCAGGAAGTTGCTCCTCCTGATCTGACGCTTTCCTGCCAGGCCTCAGTCAGAATCCTGATGTAGCGACCTTGAGATCCTCCTCTTCTACTCTGGCAAGGGCAAATCCTCCAGAAGACACCCCTAAAATCATTATTTTATCACCTGACAGTCATTCAACAGCTGTGGTCTCCAGAAAAATAACAGATGCCCTGTCCTGTGCTGCTTATTTACAATAAGAGCACATGCTTGCAGGGAACAGGGGGTGCTTATTTCACAATACTGAATTTCCACTTGAAACCTACACCATCAGTTTCACTATACAAAAACCACTCATGACCTCTTAAGAGATGAGCAGGACAAGGCAGGGAGACACAGATAACAAATTTACCCTTCTCGGGAGCAGAGGCGTCCTCATTCATCTTTTACAGTGATCACCCCTAGCAAAGAGTACGACAAAGCCACATCCACACACTTCCATTTTGAGACGAGGTCACTGCTACAAAAGCCAAGGTATTAGGCCTCAGAGCACTGCAGCTTTCTGTACCTGCCCGGTTCAGGAGGTCGGTCACTACGGAATGCTGAGGTTAACACTTCTTAGGAGGCTCTGCAATTAGCTGCGGTCCAGAGCTTCATGGTGAAGGAAAGAAAAGCTTCTCCCTTTCACAAATCAGAACATTTTTCCAGCTTTCCCAGTGGGTTGCCAAGTGACTCAGCATTGGCCCAGTGTGGGCACTATTATTGATGAGAAATCTTCCGCCTGGGTGATATACTGCATACAACACATGCCCAAAGAACAGTGCCAAGTCATACCAGGAAGAGCAGGGGAGTTATTCACCTCCACTTCAAATGCAGGCAAATCCTTTCTTAATGCAGGGGCTACTACTCAGTATCAGAAAGACAAAGCCCTAAGATAGTGAGAGATTTCCATCTAAGATTCAAGGAATTATTAGGCAGAGTCTCTCCTTTATTGTTGACTATTAGAAGGCAATCAAATCGAGGACAGCAGAGAAAAAGGGCAAGAAAAAAATTTTTTTTCAAAAACAACCCCGGAGTAGAAAGCTGCATAAAAGCTTTCAATGCCGCAAGTGTTCTTTGTGAGCACCACGAGCTCCACCCAGAGGTCATTTTCAGAACTGCATGTTCATTTAATTTTGGAAAAAAAAAAAAAGTTATATCTTCTGGGGGTCCCGGGAAGGACCCACTTCAGAGAACTGCTGAAATTGCTTCGACAACATCCATCTTTCTTGCATTTCATTAAGGAAACTTCTCTGAACTCTGAAATGCAAGATATAGTCAGGGAACTTTGTGAGATCCAATTTGCCTTTGATATTTGCACCTGTCGTGGAACTAGCAGAGTTCCTGGCAGGTTGAACTCAACTCAAAGAAAGTAGAGTGTTCAAAGAGCGCTTTTAGAAGAAAAACTGACAGCTCTCATTGAAATAAAATAGAAGACTGGAGAGCAACTCGGGAGGCAAACAGGAACATGTCTAATATTAGAAGAACTGAGAATAGTCCTGCTTCAAGAAGGACCCATGGGCCACTTGCCGAGAAGGGCCAACTGTGAGGCACCCACTCCCTTATGCAACTCAGAAGAACTCCCTGAGGCAACTGCAATCCATACTGCTCAAAGAACTGACTTCCCAGAACATTCCCCTGGCATCCAGCTATTCAGAACACATTACCCCCAACACGCATACATACACATACACTCCACCCCACCCTCCACCCCGGTGGTCCTGTACTAATTCATGCAAGCACCTATTCAGTCCATGTGAGGTCAGGCGAGGATAAAGAGCCCTTAATACACTAAGCGCTCAACTGCCCAGGGCAAGACACATCCTGTTCCACAGCTAGCTTGTGGTAACAAGCTAGCTCAGCAAATAAATGAAGCCTTCATAAAACAACAATATGTTGGTGTTGAAAGTTGTCTACTATCTGGAGAGTTTCCCATCACAGCCCATGTGCTCTTGCCTTCATCAGCTTGTGCCTTATGTGACTGAAGACAGCTTTGACAGATTTTCGAAGGGGAAACAAAAAATCAAAACTACCCTTTGTCTTCCTCCAACACTGCCTTGCCACCTACCATTCCAGTTCTTCCTTCATTATAAACACTGAACAAACAGCCTTTCCACATCTATTGACAAAAGTATCTATGGCGATGTTTATCCATCTCCAGTACCATGAGTTTAAAGCACTAGAAAATATCCTTGCTAAACCTCTACGTGTTCTCATTTCAACAAGGTTAAGCATTCCCAGAATGCTGTCCCCTTTGTTTCTTGACCATAAGGCAAAAGTATTTGTGCTCAGTATGACTCAATATGACTCCAAGCAGCGTTTTCCCAGACCTGCCTAGTGATAACAATCACCTGGAGCCTGGCTAAACTGACAGATGTTCAGCCTGCATCCATGCTCCATTAACCCAGGCCTTGCTGGGAAGGGGCCCAGAAAGCCAGAGCGTCCAGGCAACCCAGGTGATTGCGATACTCAGGAAGCTTTCAAAAATACCTCTAGATACAAGAAACGCTCCTCATTTCAGAATCTCTCAGCTGCAGAGTAGCATCCATCAAGAGTCTAGCAGGTGTGCTCTACCCACTTGAATTCCAGCTCTATCAGAATCTCTCGAATTCAAAATGCGTCCCCTTCATTCATTTATTCAGAGACGGAGTCTCACTCTGTCAACCAGGCTGGAGTGCAGTGGCACGATCTCAACTCGCTGCAACCTCTACCTCCCAGCCTCAAGCAATTCTCCCGCCTCAGCCTCCCGAGTAGCTGGGACTACAGACGCATACCACCACGCCCAACTAATTTTTTGTATTTTTAGTAGAGATGGGGTTTCGCCATGTTGGACAGACTGGTCTCAAACTCCTGACCTCAAGTGATCCACCTGCCTCAGCCTCCCAGTGTCCTGGGATTACAGGCATGAGCCAGTGCGTCCAGCCCATTTTCTACTTCTAAACAGCATGGCTGTCAATACTTTTCTCCTTTATTCCCTTATTGTGTTGCACAGTATCAGAAAATTTTACAAGGCCCAAGAAGTGTCCACTTGTATTAGGAAATACTTTTGTAGTCCTAAGCAATGGTAGAACACTGGTCTGCAGTTTAGAAGTATACCATTTGGGTCATTTGTGCCAAATGATGGGTCAGGGAGGAGATATGCTTGGTTACAGGAAAGGATTTGCCCCAGGACATTTGCACGCATCATGCACAGAGCAGAAGGACATGTGGCCAATATGGGTTTTCTTCTTCTTGGTGTCTTAGGGGCTCTTCTTCCAGCTGCTCCCTGTGACTCCCCACTGCTCTGCATTCTGCCATATCCAGTGATGGTTTATGACACAATTCAGCAGGCAGCAAGCCATGTGCCTCTTACAGACGGCAATTAGGAGAAAGGAAAGGCAGAATTACAAGGTATTTGAAAATGCAGTTCGAAAAATTCCGGTATTATTTTCTCTTACCTCCTGGTGAAAAAAAAAAATCTATGTATTCATCCAAAAGTAGACAGCTAACTCTGGGGTCATTCAGAGTCAACAGTTCAGTCAATATAAAAACCAACTATACAGTCAATGTCAAGCATGAAAATCCATTAAACCAGAAGTCTTATTGTTTTCATCAAAAGGAATCCTTACCTTTTCTTTGGCTTTCCTTTTCGTTCCTGCATCCATCCACTCATTTTCTTTCTCTAGCATGTCAATAAAGGCCCAGCGAACGCCCTCAATCAATTCCTCCATCTACAAGAAAATACCCAAAGAGGGAACGTCAAAGCCAAGAAGTTTCAGTTGAGGTTTTCTGGAACAAAATTGGCTTGCATGAGAAATGACTCAATACTCAACATGGTAAGTAAGGGGTTCCTTCAGCTTGACTCCATGCTCTGGTAACACTTCTTTTTCCAGGAAAATTCCCTTTTCTCCACCACTAAAATATAACTAACCAGGCCCAGCACGGTGGCTCATGCCTGTAATCCCAACACTTTGGGAGGCCGAGGCAGGTGGATCACTTGAGCCCAGGAGTTCGAGACCAGCACGGGCAACATGGTGAAACCCCATCTCTACCAAAAATATAAAAATTAGCTGGGCATGGTGGCTCATGCCTGTAATCACAGGACTTTGAGGCTGAGGTGAACAGATCACTTGGGCCCAGGGGTTCAAGACCAACATGGGCAACATGACAAAACCCCATCTCTACAAAAAATATAAAAATTAGCTAGGTGTAGTGGCAAATGCCTGTAGTCTCAGTCACTCAGGAAGCTGAGGTGGGAGGATTGCTTGAGCCCAAGAGGTAGAGGTTGTAGTGAGCCATGACCGCACCACTGTACTCCAGCCTGGGCAACAAAGCAAGACCCTGTCTCCGAAAAAAAAAAAATAATAAGATGATAACCATTTCTTTCCATGAGAATAATGTGATGGCCCAGCCATAAAATGAATTATACAGGTATACAGGGATGGGAATTCACCGTAGATTATGACAAACCAATAACTCACCTGTCTGTAGCTACTAAACTGGTTCATCCTTATCAAAGTACCAACTAATTTTAATCATTTAATAAAGGACTGAGAGAGACAGGCAAAGGCATGGGCTGTGCATTTCAGATAGGTATTGCAGAAGAAAGTGAACAGTTGAAAGAGATAACTGTTAACACAGAGAAACGGGCAGGGAGAGTTAGCACCCCAAAGGACACTTCACCAATATGAATCACACGTATGTCAGGACCCCAGTTCTTTCCAAATTGAGTTCCGTGGGTTAAAATAAATGTTCGGCTGTGCTATATCATCTTCCTACTCTCCTCTCTACTCCTTGGCAGCTCAGAAAAGTCTTGTTATTTCAAATTTAAAAGGGTAGGTATAGGCCAGGGGCAGTGGCTCACCCCTATAATCTCAGGACTTTGGGAGGCCGAAGTGGGAGGATTACTTGAGGCCAGGAGTTCAAGACCAGCCTGGGCAACACAAGAAGCCCTCATCTCTATAAAAACAAAATTATTTTTAAAAAGCTGGGCATGGTGGCGCCTGCACCTGTAGTCCTAGCAACTCAGGAGGCTGAGGCAGGAAGATCACTTGAGCTCAGGAGTTTGAGGCTGCAGTGAGCTATGATGGCACTACTATACTTCAGCCTGGGTGACAGAGTGAGACCTAGTCTCTAAAAAAATAATGAAATTAGATGGTAGGCCTAAAGAGGACTGCTACAGAAAGGTGGTCTTCTGAAAGACCTATTGCAAAGCATTTGAACAGTGAGGCCACACTCACAGTGAGGATGTGTGTGCCTGGCTTTGCTGCCAGTGTCTGTGGACCAAAAGAGAGGACTGGAGGCAAGGAACTGCTGACGTGTCACATTAGAGGCCACCTGCAGCAGTGTGAGGAGGCCCTGCCTGTTCATGGATACGAACCCCTCAAAATCCAGTTGTCTTGCAGAGACACTTTGGCTTTCTCAACGGGACACCCAAGAAAGAAAAAATACTGGGTTTGGCCCCAGAATGAACTTTTCCATTTGAGAGTATGATGTTGTAAATCAATTGTTAACATTAATTCTAGAAGAAAAGATGTTGAAATGTTTCCTTGGTTCTATGATAGTCAGCACTAAGCTTAAAATAATGTTTTCTTGTTTAATAAGTTTTCAGCTATGTTTTCAGTTCAATAACAGTTGTGAGGGAACCAGAGCTAGAAATCAGTGGGCTGGGTTCCATCATATGTAAATAAGAACAAACAGCAGATGGAAGAGGGTCGGAGGAGCTTCACAGCTATTTCTTCCCAACTTGGCAAAAAACATTAAAAGAAGAGAAACTTCAACTTGGGATAAAACACAAACTGTTAGAAGAGCAAAGAGCAAAAGGTCCTTTAAAACTCATTAAGTCAGTGGTTCTTAACTTTGCGCATTAGAATCTTTGGAGGAACTTTAAAAAAATACCGACAGCTGGGCGTAGTCACTGACGCCTGTGATCCCAGCACTTTGGGAGGCCAAGGTGGGCGAATCACTTGAGGTCAGGAGTTCAAGACCAGCCTGGCCAACATGGTGAAACCCTGTTTCTACTAAAAATACAAAAAAATAGCTGGGTGTAGTGGCGGGCACCTGTAATTCCAGCTACTTGGGAGGCTGAGGCAGGAGAATCGCTGGAATCTGGGAGACGGAGGTTTCAGTGAGCTGAGATCGCACCACTGCACTCCAGTCTGGGTGACAGAGCGAGACTCCATCTCAAATGAAAAAAAAAAAAAAAAAAATACTGACAAAAAAATTTCTAAATAAAATAAAAAATCCTGAGACCTGGGCATCGGGATGCTAGTATCATTGTTCTGAGGTCCAGCCTGGGCACTGGGAGGGTTTAAAAAGTTCCCCAGGTAATTCTAATGTGCAGTCAGGGCTGGGACCCACTGGACCAGGGGAAACCATTTATTTGACAGATAAGGAAACTAAGGATCAAGGAGTCTATGATCTGCTCAAGCTCATACAGCTAATGAGGACCAAAGCCAGGACCTGACCAAAGAACTAAAATAACAGTAGAGAGCTCAGAGCCTCTAGTAGAAACAGAGGATTCCTCCCAAAATCAGAGGGAAATGCCAGGGAGTAAAAGGGAATCAACTGAGACATGCAGAAGTCACCATTTCAAACAGAAGACCCACATCAGGAGGATATTAAAATGACAAGGAAATCTCCAGGAACTAGATCTTTTGCCTATTGGCACGCCTAAGTCTTTTTTTTTTTTTTTTTTTTTTTGAGACGGAGTCTGACTCTGTCGTCCAGGCTGGAGTGCAGTGACGCGATCTTGGCTCACTACTCACTGCAACCTCCACCTCCCAGGTTCAAGCGATTCTCCTGCCTCAGCCTCCCAAGCAGCTGGGATCACAGACATGCACCACCATGCCAGCTAACTTTTGTGTATTTTTAGTAGAGACAGGATTTCACCATATTGCCCAGGCTGGTCTTTAACCCCTGAGCTCAGATGATCCACCCGCCTCAGCCTCCCAAAGTACTGGGATTACAGGCATGAGCCACCATGCCTGGCCCGAAGTCTTTAGGACCTCACCATGTAGCAACATGCATTGGCTGGCCCATCATGTTCGCAGAGAAAAATAAATTATATCTTCCCAAATTAGGGAGGGGCAATGGGGAGGGAAAGAAGTGGGTGGACTCAAAGGAGAGATGTAGTGACCAAACCAATGGAAACAGGTAATTCATTTTATGTGGGAAAGTGAGGAAAGTAGAGTCAGATTCATTCCTAGGCTTCAGAAAGGTATGGGCAACCACCGCCATTCAATAAGACTGAGAAAGCTGGAAGAAAAAGAGGGATGGGGACAGAAGCCAAACTAGTGGGATGAAGAGTGTATGGGAAGCGAAGACAGCAAGTCTGCTCAAATTAATTGAGTTTGTCTATGAAAGAGAAAAAGCAAAGATAGGAGAGAAGGAGATGTAGGGTTAAGGGAAGGGTCTGAGGGTTTGGCGTTTGGGTTTCATGCATATGCTTGCTGATGCTGCTCCTACTGTTTTTGTTGTTGTTGAACAGCTGCGAGATTTGACTATGTTTAAATACCAATAGAAAGGATCCAGCGAAAAGGAAGAGACTGAAAATATGGGACAAAGAAAGCCATGAGTGGTGTCTCAGAGAGCAAAAGAGGTGATGGGATCCAGAGACTATATGGAAGGATTCACCTTATACATGAGACAGACTTATGAGAGAAGACTAAAATGATAGACAGGCATGCAGAGGAATCTAAAGATTAGACGTAGAAGGTTGAGAGTCCTGGTATAAAGGTGGGTCTTTTCTCCATGAAATAGGATTGAGACCTTCTGCTTAAAGGGAGGTTTCTCTAAAAAGTTCTATTTCTTCATACATGGCTATGTGCATCCTGGCAGCATGAACATATTACCAGGAAGAGAGGTACAGTAGTAGCCCCTTATTCATGATTTTGCTTTCCGTAGTTTCAGTTACCTGTGGGCAACTGTGGTCTGAAAATATTAAATGGAAAATTCCAGAAATAAACAACTCACAAGTTTTAAATTGCACACCATTCTGATTAGTGTGATGAAGTTTCACGCCATCCCAACCTGTCTGGCCCGGGATGTGAATCACCCTTCATTTGTCCAGCATCTCCACCCTGTATGTACCCACCCAATAGTCACTTGCTAGGTATCTTGGTTATCAGACAGATCATAGGAAGTACAAGCATGAGTTCAGTACCATAAGATACTTTGAGAGAAAGAGAGACCACATTCACAGAACTTTTATTACAGTATATCGTTCTATTTTACAGTATATCATTTCTATTACAGCATAATTGTTCTATTTTATTATTAGTTATTGGTGTTAATCTCTTACTGTGCCTACTTTATGAATTAAACTTTATGATAGTTATATATGTGTAGGAAAAATATAGTATATACAGAGTTTGGTACTATCTCCAGTCTCATCCACTGGGCTGGGCGGCGGGGTCTTGTAAAGTATGTGTCTCAGATAAGGGGGAATTACTATATATACAGATAGGGACAAAGAGGACAATAAAAGGTTCCCTCTCAATACCTTGGCCAGGATGTAGCAATAATAGAAAGCACCCAATAAATAATAAAAGATTGAACATGTCCAAAGAAAATATTTATTTGGGATAAGGTATACAAAAGCAAAACATTTTATTATGTTTTAAAATAAATTAATTCGTCAAAAAAATAAGCACTCTCCAAGCTAAAAAGATCTTTGGCAAATTTTGGAATTTGTGGATTCCTATGATGAATCTTAAGGTCATTTTGCTCCTGTTCTCTTTGGGGCATTTTTATGGAGTATGTGGTTATTATTAAAATGGGGCTGAGTGTTTCCAGATACTTCTCTCTAAGCAGCTTGGTTTCACAGGACCCTCCCCATCCAGCATCTCCTAGGCGTTAAAATGGCTATCAAATTCATTAAAATTTAATGCATTTTGAAAAGATTTTCAGGACGGGCACAGTGGCTCACGTCTGTAATCCCAGCACTTTGGGACGCTGAGGCGGGTGGATCACCTGAGGTCAGGAGTTCGAGACCAGCCTGACCAACATGGTGAAACTCCATCTCTACTAAATACAAAAAAAGAAATTAGCCAGGCGTGGTGGCACATGCCTGTAACCTCAACTACTTGGGAGGCCGAGACAGGAGAATCGCTTGAACCCAGGAAGCGGAGGTTGCAGTGAGCCGAGATTGCACCACAGCACTCCAGCCTGGGCGACAGAGCAAGACTCCATGTCTAAATAAATAAATAAGAAAAGGTTTTTAAAGTTCTTTGTCTGCAACCCGTTGATTGGCATTCTAAATGAAAATAAAAAGAGGCAAAAAAGATTTCAGCCCACTGCCAGAGTGAAAAATGACAAATAGTTTATTCACATGCCACTTCCTTCCTCCTCTGCCTTTTCTTCCACCTCCTCCCCTGCCACCACCACCTCTGTCTTCCCTGAATCCACACTTCGGTAACTCACTCTCTTTGTGGCTGTCTCACATTTGTCAAAACGTGGGTAAATCACTTTTTGTTTTCCCGTGAGCCTCAGCTGCTCTTTGCCCTTGTCTTCTCTGGCACCTCCATTCCCCACAACAT
>NC_045456.1:1354966-1412934 GCF_002776525.5 Piliocolobus tephrosceles
CAGACTTTACCGATTTATTGTATAACATTTTCTGTAAAATGGTGTTGAACTACCCCAGCAGACTTCAAGAACAAGGAAAATCTTTGAAGGTGATTAATTTCATTGGTTGACATGTCAATGCAAATAAGAGAAATAATTATTTTAGCATGCTGGAACTAGGAAGATAAATCAGTGAACACTTCTGATTTTTATCTTTAGACTACTCTACAGCATCACATAATAACATTGCCTTCAGTCAAGTCAAAAACCTGCTGTAATTTTAAAGTAAGAAGAAAAGAGAGAAATAGTATTTCTTCACTAAACTTTGACCTCACACCTCAACCAGGCAGCATATAACATTAATAGAAGTCCCTTAAACTGGAAGTCTTAAGGTGAAGTTACCCATAGGAAATATTTAGAGCCAGTCAAAGGTCAAAATATAACATATAAAAATTAACTCAAGTGTTATTATGGTAAAATCTGCCATATTCAGGCTAAGAGCCCTCTAGGCAAAGCAACATTTTGTTAAATATCTATTTATTTCAGGGGCAGGGTATGATGGCTCCCACCTGTAATACCCAGCACTTTGGGAGGCCAAGGTGGGCGAATCACCTGAGGACAGGAGTTCAAGACCAGCCTGGCCAACATGGGGAAATCCCGTCTCTACTAAAAATACAAAAATTAGCCAGGCGTGGTGGCGGGCAACTATAATCCCAGCTACTCCAGAGGCTGAGGCACAATAATCGCTTGAACCCGGGAGGTGGAGGTTGCAGTGAGCCGACATCACCCCACTGCACTCAAGCCTGGGTGACAGAGCAAGACTCTGTCTTAAAAAAAAAAAAAAAAAACAGGCCAGGCGCGGTGGCTCAAGCCTGTAATCCCAGCACTTTGGGAGGCCGAGACGGGTGGATCACGAGGTCAGGAGATCGAGACCATCCTGGCTAACACGCTGAAACCCCGTCTCTACTAAAAAATACAAAAAACTAGCCGGGCGAGGTGGCGGGCGCCTGTAGTCCCAGCTACTCCGGAGGCTGAGGCAGGAGAATGGTGTAAACCCGGCAGGCGGAGCTTGCAGTGAGCCGAGATCCGGCCACTGTAACTCCAGCCTGGGTGACAGAGCAAGACTTTGTCTCAGAACAAAACAAAACAAAACAAAACAAAACAAACAAACAAACAAACAAAAAAACCACATTTATTTCAGAGTTTATGGAACCACACTATAAAAATATGGTTCATTTGGTTGATCTATGGGCAGTTCTTAGTTCTTTTCCTCAACCAGTATTATCTAAAAACAGGTTCTTTCTTTTTCATTCTTTGCACCCCAGGATTTTGCCCATAGTGTTCTACATCAGACATCAGACATTGGTAAGTCACATATGCATAGGCACTTGTTACCCTTCCATCCAGGGCTTTGCTTTAATGAGGTGGTTAAAGTAAAGCCCTCTCTTTACTTTAAAGAGAGGGCTCCTCTCTTGCCCTCTCCTTACCCTTCCTCCCATCACATGGATGTAAGAATTCTGTACTTTGTATAAATGAGTCATGATGGTTCTATTAATACATTTGAAGGGACATATGCCAACATTGCTTTAAGGAGGGGTCAGTTTGCCCCATTATCAGTTGTAGTTTTCTTCAAAGCTTTGTCCCTGACAATAAAGAAATCCCACAAGGCAACTCAAATCCCACCTCATACCTATGAATCCCAGACACTTAAACCCACACTTTCAATTCCCTCTCTGAGTTCCTGGGAGGCTTAAAATCAGAATAATACATACATGTGTGTTTAATTGTTGTCTTTTCATTTATATTTATTTGGTCTCCCTAACAAGACCCATAAGCTTTGAGAACAGGAACCATGATTTAGATCAAATGAGATCATGAATATGTAAGCAAGCAAAAAAGTATTCTGCTAATTTAAAATTTTTTTTTATGATTTCATATCTCATGTGATGTGATTTTTCACGATATGAGTCCATATCTCACATTCACACCTAATATTAAAATATAGCAGATGCTCAGTAAATACAAGTTGATCAATTTATGCTTTTTGAAACCTTCAATTGGTACCTAGCAGAGTTGAAACTGAATCAAATATCTTACATATATGCTAACAGATAACAGTTATTCCAATAGTATAAAGAGAAAATATCAACAAACTCACTCATAGAAAATATGGTGTTGTACAGATATGATCATGAGATTTAACAACATGAAAGCTGAAAAAGGAAAAATAAATGCATGGTACCCTTTTTAGGTGAAGTCATTTTTGAAAAGAGAGACCTACTCTGATTTAATAATTCAAAGCCTGAATCCATGAATAGAACTTATCAGTGAGTAGCAAATCCATCTTTACATTAGGGGACAAGGTTCACAGCAAATGTCTCCGGAATGACTGTAGCCTACTACCAAACACAAACGTTAGTGGAAATCAAATGACTCAGTAAGCTAGCCTAGTCCATTCTAAGATAGGTGATGTCAACATAGTACAGCTAGGAATGGTTTAAAAATACAGTACATATCTAGGAGGAATAATTATAGGCTAAGAGTTCTGAAAAAGGAAAGAAAGGAAAAAGAAAAAAAAAATCAGTAAGGTTGATTATGTGCATTAACCTTAAACTAATTTAATGTTAATAAAATTCTTAACGAAAAGGCATAATGTTGAGTAGCCTTTCCTCTTTAATATAGTTAGAAGTTATAATATCTGGAAAAAACCATGAGATTAAAATGTTTCCAGTCTTCCCATTGCTCTAGAACAGGGCAGGTTTTCTTGAGTTGTAACCACTTGATTAGTGGAATGTGAAAAATGGAAATCATTGTTAATAATTTATGTGGATAACCCTGAAGAAATAGGCTTTAATCTCAGGGGGACTCTTAAAAACTTTTCTTTCTGGCAATTGTCACTTTACTAGAAACACAGACATTAAATAAATCAATGTACCAATAAATAGTAAATATTCATCAATTCATTACTTATACTGTAACTATTTATAAAAATGACCTTGGATTGGCTCCTGATAAAAAATAATGGCAACAAAATAAGTAAAAAGTGACCTATATTGAAGTGGGACATGTGGTTCAACCAGAAAAACTAAGGATAGTTAGAAAATGCTGAGGTTTCTGGCAGCCAAGTGAGTGAATAAATCATATCAGTTTGTCAGGATTAGCAATGTTACATACCTATTAAACATTTGGGCAAAAGAAGAAAAAATCAAATTATTTGGGCCCAAGTCATGCTATAAAGTGGGTTATTCTGGTGGTACAGGAAGAGTTTCTCATGTCCTTTTATCTAAAGGCATATATTCATAAGACTCAGGTAGATATTTATATTTATATTTGCTGGATATGAACATATAGGCTGTGTTCTCATTTTATAACTCATCTTTTCCTGTTTTCCACTTTCCAACTTTAAGAGAGGATGAATCAGAAACCAGAATAATCTTTACAAGTCAATCGGTCTCAAATAGTCTAGCCTTTGGCTGTGGGTAAATTCTCCCCAGCAAGTAACTGTGTCTGGTCACTTCCAACATTCAGATCTGTTGAAAGGCATATATGTTTTCTTTAGGTAAGTGAATTTCTAATACAGGGTCTTCACATTCCATAGGTCTGACCAGATCTGCTTGACAAGACTGTGGCTGATAATGTGTGGCAAAGGCAACACTGCCCAATGCTAGCCAGAAATGGAGAAAACAAACAAGAAAGGTGAGCCAATGTGTCATTGTCATAGCAGCATACTCAAGGACAAGGACAAGAGTAAATGTTCACACTTATTTCAAAATAATTCCCAATGAGCTATCTAAATTACTTGTTTTGCTGGATGTTACTTGACCAAAGATTGCATAAATGAGCTGTCACGACTGGGACCTGTTATTTGTTGCAACAAGATTTAGCCTGCAGAGGGTTGTGAAATCTGGACCTATTCTAGAAATTACATGGCTGGGCACGGTGGCTCATGCCTGTAATCCCAGCACTTTGGGAGGCCAAGGAGGGCAGATCACGAGGTCAGGAGATCGAGACCATCCTGGCTAACACAGGGAAACCCCATCTCTACTAAAAATACAAAAAATTAGCCAGGCGTGGTGGCATGCACCTGTGGTCCCAGCTACTTGGGAGGCTGAGGCAGGAGAATGGCGTGAACCTGTAAGGTGGAGGTTGCAGTGAGCCAAGATCGCACCACTGCACTCCAGCCTGGGCAACACGGTGAGATTTGGTCTCAAAAAAAAAAAAAAAAGAAAAAGAAAAAAGAAATTATATTTGGCTCCTCGAGTAATTTCATGAGACTCTTTCTTGTGTGAGCCAGACTTGGCATTAAATGATAGGGTGGGTTCTGGAATGTGGCCAGGGCACTAGCATGAAAAGGATCTTTATTCCATTGAAAGCTGCTACACTAGGCATGTATGGAGGAGTGGCAACAGCAAAACCCCCCAGGCACCTCCCTCACTCTACGATAAATTTAAAAGAGGCAATCTAAATGCAGAAGTTGCCACAGTCCATGCCAGGAAGTTGATGTTATAAATTCTATCTTAATTATTAACATTAGGCACGGCAATATTAGCAATAAGAGTAGCTGACATTCACTGAGCACTTGTTGTATACCAGGTATTTTGCGAGGCCTTCTACATAGATGACCTCATTTAATTCTCACCACAAATGAAACAGGGACGTACTACTTTTATCCCTATTTGTGATACACAGCACTGAGAGCTTTAATGCCATACCCTTCATTTATCCACACCCTTTACTGTGTGACTTTGCGGATCCTCTCATTAAAAATGCAGTTACAGGTGGCTCATACCTGTAATCCCAACACTTTGGAAAGCCAAGGCAGGCAGATCGCTTAAGCTCACGAGTCCAAGACCAGCCTGGACAACACAGCAAAACCCCGTCTCTACAAAAAAGACAAAAATTAGCCGGGCATCATGGCGCACACCTGTAGTCCCAGCTACTCGGGAGGCTAAAGTGGGAAGATGGCTTGAGCCTGGGAGGCGGAGCCTGCAGTGAGCAGAGATCGCACCACTGCACTGCAGCCTGGGTGACAGAGCCAGACCTTGTCTCCAAAAAAAAAAATGCAGACCCTGTTTCCCTAGTCTGTAAATCTGGGCCAGCCTTATGACTTGCTTTGGCCAACAAAATGTGGATATTACATCATGCCTGTTCTGAGCCTAGGTCTCAGGAGACCTCACATGTTTCTACTTGCTCACTTGAACTTCTGCCATCACCATGAGAACATGCATAGGCTAGCCGGCTGAAGGAAGTAAGACACATGAAGCAGAGCCGAGTCATTCCAATCACCTCTGCCAAAGCCAACCTTGATCAGCCAACCCCCAGAAATTCAAGCCAGCCTGGCCAAAATCAGCAGAGCTGCATAGGGGCCACCACTGACTCCAGATGCATCAGCAGTAACTGCTTATTGTCAGATGCCAGTGAGGCTTTGTGATTGATTGTTACACAGCACTACCATAGCAACAGAAACTCTTTCATCATTTATAAACAGGAAAACAAGCTCAAAGAAGTTAACTGATTTACCCATGTTGGTAAGAGCAGAGCTGGGCTATGAGCCATCAATGCAACTTTGCAGAAAACCAGACATAATTTCTTCATTAGGTCAATATTTTATAAATATATTAAAAAGCCCTTAAGAAAAACCAAATCATCATGGTTTGCCTTAATTTGGACAGGTCTTCAGCAACGTTTCTCTGGAAAGTGATCTTGATAATAATAACCAAAACCACTTACTAGACAAACAGAAACAGGGGTATTTGGTAGCCAAAGAGAATATCCTTTCTTTCACAGTTTGTGATGAAGGGACCATTGTCTTTATCTGTACAATGGCCTTACTGAGAACAACCCTTGTGAGCAGCTGAATTTGCAAGGAACGAAAACCCTTCAGTATAAGGGCAATGCTATAATGCATGACACTGACTTTCCTGTGACTTCTGCCATCAACATTATAGTTACATCTCATTTACTCAACCACTGAGAGAAACAGTGAGCGAGGGAATTGGAGAATTTAAAGAATATTAATGGCAGTACATCAATTCAATTATCTTAGTTCACTAATGAGGTGAACTTCTAGTGTACTGAGGTTGCAAGTTCAAACTCTGCCACTGCAATTGGACCCACGTGGGTATTTAAGTCTTCGACACCAGATGTAGCAGTATGCGGTGGGAGGAGAATTCTTTCCTTAGGATAAGAATTACTACTGCAATTGCTCAGGCAGAGAGCAGCTCAGAAAAAATGGAAGATATTGTAGGTCATCCATGGCATTACTTGGGAACATGAACAATGTCTTTAAAGAGAAATAGAATAGCCGGCTAGAGTGCAGGAGAAATCAGTGAATTGTTTTACATCGGGAGTTAAGTTTTAGTTCTTCACTTAATAAAGTCTAAATCTGAAGTGTAATAGATTTGCTCTGCTTTAACTAGATTAACCTTCTGCATATAGAATATTTTAACATATGATAGGAGATCAGTGACATTAGCTTTGATCTGAGAGCTGACAAAGACTCTCTCCTTGACTAAAGTTTAGTCAGGCTCCTCTGAGCCCTCTTCTCAAGTATGCCTTGCCCTTACCCTCCTCTCAGCCTCCCACCCCCATCCTATCCTTGTCAAGCCTGCCTAGTCCAGTTGTAGCAAGAACCTGCCAAGTCACTTTAGAAAGCATCCCCATCCTGATCACCTTGGCCTGCCTTCCACAAGAATCCTGTTAAGTTGGTTTAGCAAGAATTTCCCTTCTCCTGATGTCTCCTCTTCATAATTTTCCATCCACTGACCCCCTCATTCTCCTCACTGGCTATAAATCTCCAGCTGTCTTTGCTGTATTTAGAGTTGAGCCTAACCTTTCTCCCCTGTTGCAATAGACTTGACACCTCTTGCAATAGTCCTGAATAGTCTTCATTACTATTTTAACAAGTGTCAAAATAATTATTTTCTTCAACTGGGTTTACTCTATAACAAAAATGCAGAAAATTTGAGGGAGCAGCAAAAAATACCTACTGGCGGAGATGAGATAAATGAATAAAGGTAAGTAGTCCGGGGACACAGTGTCTACAATGAAACAAACCAACACATGGTTTATACAGAAGAACTTAGCCCAGCCAAAATGTTCACATGGGAACTTCAACTTTACTGAATTTTCTAGAAACTAGAGTTAAAGCAACAAGGCCTTTTTTCCCATCAACACAATAGAAAAATTTTTCTTTGATGTATGTATTCACATTTCTGCCTTAGTAGAGAATGGTAAACATTTTTTTAAACTTTGATAATAAATCTTACAGAGCCTTTGGGTTACCACTGCAAATATCAGGGACCACTCCTTAGAATGATGTATGTACAAAATATGAGAAATTGAGCTCAGTGTGCAGACTGAGCCAAAGATATAGCTGCAAAGTTGTTCTTAGATTAAATCAATAGTAGCTTGCTTCTTATCATTTCCGTCTTTCTCCTGAGAATTATATGAATGCAAAAACATGATGTCAACTGGTTGGATTTGAATTAGGTTTCCACTATATTTATATTTAAAATATTGAAATACTAGAAGCCAAACCTATTCTAACTGTTTCCTACCTGTGAAATGTTAAAAAAATATGAAATGTGTGCCTTTTTAAGATCTTAATATTAGAATAAGTAATTTGCTAACAAGGGTAATTATAAGATAAGCCATTAAGGTGGTTCTGGTCTCCTCATATTCATAAAACTGGCAAAGATTCAAGTGTCTTCAGAGAGAAGCAAGGAAATGGAACGTTGGTTTCCATGTAGATTGTCTGTGCTTGAACCCCACCAAAGCCATTTTCAAGCTGTATGACTCCAGAGAATTTACTTCAACTCTCTGAGCCTGTTTCCTCATCTGGAAAATTAGGACACTAATAACAGTAACAGGGTCATTGCGAGGATAAGTGAGTTTGCACGCTGAAAACACTTAGAAGAATACCAGACACCTAATTAAACCTCAGTGAAAGTTAACTGCTACTGTTATTATCATCACCACATTTTAAAACCAATATATCCTGACCATCACAGTCACAACTAGGCCCATGGTGACAATCCCTTCATTCCCTGGCCTTCGTTAGAATCTTCACCTGCCCTACATGGACATGCGTATCTATCTGGGGCACTTACTTCTACATTACAGATATGAATCATCATCATCATCATCATCATCATCATCATCATCATCATCATCAAACAAGGCCAGGCACGGTGGCTCATGTCTGTAATCCCAGCACTTTGGGAGGCTGAGGGAGGCAGATCACTTAAAGTCAGGAGTTCAAGACCAGCTTGGCCAACATGAGGAAACCCCATCTCTACCAAAAAAAAAAAAAAAAAAAAAATACAAAAATTAGCTGGGCGTGGTGGTGCACACCTGTAATCCCAGCTACTCAGGAGGCTGAGGCACAAGAATGGCTTGAACTCAGGAGGCAGAGGTTGCAATGAACCAAGATCATACCACTGCACTTCAGCCTGGTTGATGGAGCAAAACTCTGTCTCAAAAAAAAAAAGAAAGAAAGAAAAGAAAGAAAAAGGAAAAGACAAGAGTATTAAAAAATAAAAATAAATAAAAGAGAAAATTAGCAATTGATAACTTCCCTTCCTGAACACAATTAATCCTCTCTCCTGCCATTTAGGTCACGAGCATATGGATCAGGGCTTGTCGCAGTGGAACGAGAGCATCATCTCTAGTTACGGTGATGATACATCATCAGTTCTCTGAAGGAGTCCCACTTTCATGTAACTTTCCACAAAAGTAATATTAAATGCTTAGCTAATGGAATATGTTTTAAAATTATAAATAATCTTCATCTAAATAAGATAAAAAATTAAAGAAGTCCTCTAATGGACGAGGTTATGATTTTTAGTTCTGGAGAATGGGGGAAGAAAGGGAGGTAAGGAGGGAGAAAATGTTAATATAAAAGTCAATGGAGGCCAGGCACAGTGGCTCACACCTGTAATCCCAACACTTTGGGAGGCCCAGGCAGATGGATCACGAGGTCAGGAGTTTGAGACTAGCCTGGCCAACATGGTGAAACCCCATCTCTACTAAAACTACAAAAAATTAGCTGGGTGTGGTGACACGTGCCTGTAATCCCAGCTACTTGGGAGGCTGAGGCAGAAGAATTGCTTGAACCCGGAGGCAGAGGTTGCAGTGAGCTGAGATTGCACCACTGCACTCCAGACTGGGTGACAGAGCGAGACTCCATCTCAGTGGGGGAAAAAAAAGTCAATGGAAATGGTATCCACAGGACATATTTAATTTGACCTCCAGAATACTGACCAAGATTTAAAATATGAGAGATTTCACATAAAAATCCAGATATTTAACTTCTCTCAGAAAACCAGAAACCTGTCTAGCCCCCAAAGCCCTGCATTTCTGCATGAAAATAGTTGACTGGAGACAAGTCGTGGCTGAATCTTGGATAGCACATTCACCACCCCCACAAGCGAGCTTCACTAGCATTGCGTCCCAGACACCAAGGTCAATGGCAATTACCATTTATTATTGTACTTGCCCTGGTTTTTGCCGATACCCAGTCAGTGTTATTCGTGAATGTTATTTAATGTTACTCACTGACCATGAGGGTATTTGAGCTTGGAACCCCTGGCTTCGGCTTGATGGATTCCTTTGTACCTCCAAGGCACTGAACATCTTAATTTGCAGACTACAGTTCATGCAGTCCCTGAGCCAATGAGAACTATGCCTTTGAGGTGCTTGCCTCAGAGTAGGGTCTGGAATTTGTTTCTGCTTCTAAGCTGGTATTCCAGAAAACCTGAAATATCTTCACCAACTAGCACCTTGACTCTAATTCCCATTCCTGTTCCCAGACCATGAATCCTAGTGTTGCTTGAGTGAGTCCTGCCTCTCTGATATTAGAGCCCCGCTTGAAACAGTTGGCCAGGGACCAAAAAGCGCCACCCTCCCAGTCCCAGCTACTAGTACCCTCTCACCTAGGGACTGAATCCTGCCATGCTGAGCTCAAGGGATCCTTCTTATGTAGACCCGCAATGTTTAATATCGTAGTCACTTAGCAACATTGAAATGTGGCTAGTCCCAAATGAGATATGCTATAAGTATAAAATACACATGGAGTTTAAAAGACAGTATGAAATAAGGCCCATAAACTATTACATTAGTAATTTTACTTTATTTTTTTGAGAAAGGGTCTCACTCTGTCACCCGGACTGGAGTGCAGTGGCATAATTTTGGCTCACTGCAGCTTCAACCTCCCAGGCTCAAATGATTCTCCCACCTCAGCCTCCTGAGGAGCTGGGACTACAGGCATGTGTAATCTTGCCTGGCTATTTTTTTTTTTTTTAATTTTTTTTTTTGTAGAGACGGGCTCTCACTCTGTTGCCTAGGTTGGTCTCGAACTCCTGGCCTCAAGTGATCCTCCCACCTCAACCTCCCAAAGTACTAGGATTACAGGTGCGAGCCACCATGCCTGGCCTCATATTAGTAATTTTATATTAATTATGTGTTGAAATGACAATATTTTAGATAAACTGGATTAAACAAAATATATTATTAAAATTAATTTCACCTGTGTTCTTTCACTTTTTTATTGTGGCTACTAGAAAATTTAAAATCACATATGTGGGCTGGGTGTGGTGACTCATGCCTGTAATCTCAGCACTTTGGGAGGCTTAGGCAGGCAGCTCACTTGAGGTCAGGAGTTTGAGACCAGCCTGGCCAACATGGTGAAACCCAATCTCTACCAAAAATACAGAAATTAGCCAGGCATGTTGACAGGTGTCTGTAATCCCAGCTACTCAGGAGGCTGAGGCAGGAGCATCCCTTAAACCCAGGAGGCGGAGGTGGCAGTGAGCCGAGATCATGCCACTGCACTCCAGCCTGGGCAACAGAGTGAGACCCTACCTCAAAAACACAAATGTGGCTCATATTCTAGTTCAATTGGATAGTGCTATTTTGGAATGCAAAGACAAAGCAACATTTGCAGCCAATCCCACATGAGTTAAGGCTCTGTCCCACTAGCTGGAAGGCAAGGGAATGTACTATATGACCTCTTTTGGTGGCTTTCTGTTGAAGGACTCTCCTTTTCTACATGCTGTTCTTCTCATTTCTAATTAATTTTTGCTAAATTCCCATGGTTACGTGGGTGAATGAGTATGAGAGTGTTGGTGTATCCATGTGTCCAAATGCACACTTGGATGTGGGAAGTCTTAACCAAACAGTAATGCAGAATTATGTGTTTTCCCCAGTGAAAAAGAGGAGAACCCTGATAGGTACGAAACCTCAGTGTGAACTGCTATCTCCTACTCACTCTCTAGAACAAAGGGTGCCAACCACAGGCAGTTGGGCCAACTCTGTCATCAAGAGGTTCTAGAAACAGAGATACCGAGGGGAAGTGGGGTGGGAGTCTCTTGGTAAAACCCAGGTATCAGTTTTCAAAAGATAACTACATAGATGGTGGGTGGGGAACTAAGCCTGGAGGTCCTAAGGCAGGGTTTTTCACAGTCCATTTAAACCAATCTGAATTACAGAAACTTTCAATGATCTGAAAATTAAAGCAGTTACCTGCACTAATGCAACCAGATTTGGTAAATTAAGTATTGCTATTCACGTCAACTGGCCTGGCCTGCTCTTGTGAGTCACCAGGGCTTTTTTTTTTTTTTTTTTTTTTTTTGGTGCTGTTTACAAACAAATGAATCATGAGAAGACCTTGCTGCTCCAAGTGTGGTCCGCGACCAGCAGCAGCAGTCGCACCTGGAATCTTGTTAGGCAAATTCTTGGGTCCTATCCCAAACAAAAACTTTAAAAACAAAACAAAACAAACCTTGTTAAAATGCAATGAGAATCTGCATTTTAACAAGCAGATGCTCACGTGATTTGTGTACACATGTAAATATGAGACATACCTGAAGTTTAAGCTTCTGACTGTATTCATTTGCTTAACAGACTTTTTTGGTAAATAAACAATGGCAGCCTTCCATCTGAGTTAGGGTCTCTGGAATTTGCCCCTTTGGGGATCTTTCTGTTTTTCTTTTTCTTTAGACTGTAGCTAATAATACTGAATGTTTTTCAAGTAAATCAGTGGTTCCAGGTGGTTCTTGGATAGGAGCCCTGTAAAAAAAAAGGCTATAAAAGGCCAGATAATTCTCTTGTAAGTTTCCAACTTAAGTATTCCCTGAGGCAAACAGCTTCAGCACAAGGGAGGCAAATAATTTTACATTAAAGAGATGAGTATCTGCCTAACTACCATACTATCCCCATGTACATCAAAATACATCAAAATAAGAGGAGAGCTTGCCAAAATCAACTTTATTTTAGAATGTCACACCCTGACACAAGGAAAAGGGACTTTCACACCAAAACTGAGGAAAACAAGTTTAATCCACATACTTTTCATATTAGTTAAAATTCTTCTACTGCCAGAAAACCTCCTGCTATAATTTTTTAAATCTTTCTTTATCCTTTGTTTTTATAGCCTTCCCAGAGCTTATAATATTACCACTGTGATTATCTGATAAGATCTCAAACTATTTACTCTGACCAAGGAGCAAAAGAAAACATGCAATGAGAATATCGAGTATTTTGAAATAAGCCATTAATTCTTCAGTGGAATTGTTTGCAAGAGAACTTTCAGGTTCAAACATAAAGTCTCATACTTAGACAGTAAAAACAAGTTAACATAGGCCAATTTGTTCCCAGACCAAACTGAGGGTCAGGCTGCTATTTCTCACAGCCCAATAACAAGATGCAAATGAACTGGGGAAGAAGAGAGTTTTATTTTCTGCCACTGGTTACAGGAAGAAAGCCTGGAAATTATCACCAGACCAACTCAAAATTACGAAGTTTTCTAGAGCTCATATACCTTCTAAACTATATGTCTACGTGTAAGTGTGCATTTGTCGAAAGACATAAGTGATAAACTTCTTTTAATCTATAACTAGGTCTGAGTCTTGAAGACCTTCTGCAGCCTCAGTAAGTTTACTTAATCTAAACGGGTCTAGGTGCTGGGGTGATTACCCTTATCTTGTCTCCTACTAAATCATAAAGGTTTGGGGAGTTCCTTTAGACCCCAATAAACTTGTTTGTGGAGGCCTGGGGAGTTTCTTCAGACCCCCAATAAAACTTGTTTAATCCTAAAAGGGTCCTGTTGAGAATTCATTCATTATCTTGTCATGCTTCAAGGGCCAGGAAAAGCCTAGGCAAAACTCTTGGTGGGCTCTTTGTTACATTCCAGTCTTGGTATATGGGCACTGGCTCAATCAGCTTTTAATGTTTAACCTAGCTACTCAGTTCGTGCTGGGACGGTTGTGATGGAGGCCTGTGTCAGTGAGACCTGGCCTGCCACAAATGTACTTAGATATGGTATTGCAAAGCAAACTTCAGTGCATAAAACATAATCATGTATTATGTATCAGTAATGACTATGTACTGACACATAATACCAACCATTTGGTATTATTATGTATCACCACATGACACCAATCATTTGAACAATCATGACATTACAATGCCTTTGCCCTTAAATTCAATGTTTATTGACCAACCTGCACCCAAGCTGCTCATATATTTGTATCCGATTGACTACATGGATTGTTATTAATCATGCCTGGATCTTTTACTTCATGACATTTGTAAAATATAATTCATCAAAAATAAAATGCAGACAAAAAACTGGGCCAAATCCAAATTCCTAATTCAAAATACACCCTCTCAATAGCGAAAAAACAAATAACCTGATTAAAAAATAGGCAAAAGATCTGAACAGACATTTTTCCAGAGAAGACACAAACAGTCAGCAGGTTTATGAAAAGGTTTTCATCACTAATCATCAGGGAAATGCAAATCAAACCATAATGAAATACCACTTCACTACCTGTTAGGGTGGCTCTGATCAAAAATTTAAGAGGTAAGTTTTGGCAAGGTATTCCTGGAAAAAAAGGGAATGCTCACATGTTGTTGGTAAGAATGTAAACTGGTACAGCCATTATGGAAATAGCATGGAAAATCTCCAAAACATTAAAAATAGGACTACCATTCAATCCAGCCATCCCACTACTGGGTATATATCCAAAGTAAGTAAAATCAGTATATGGAAGAAAGATCTGCACCTTCATGTTCATTGCAGCATTATTCATAATAGCCAAGATATAGAATAAACCTAAACACCCTTCAATGGATGAATACACAAGGAAAATGTGATGTATTCACATTTTGGGAATGGAATATTCTGCCATAAAAACGAAGAAACGAAGAAAATCCTGCCTTTTGCAACAACATAGATAAAGCTAGAGGACATTATGCTAAGTGAAATAAGCCAGACACAGAAAGACAAATATTATATGATCTCACTTATATGTAGAATTTTTATAAAAGTTAAAATATAGAAGCAGAGAGTAGAACAGTAGTTGCCAGGGGCTGGTGGCAGGGAAATGGGGAGATATTGATCAAAGGGTACAAAGTTCTAAGATGAATAAGTTCTGGGGATCTAAAATATGGCATGGTGACTATAGTTACTAATTATGTATTGTATACTTGAATTTGCTAAGGCAGTAAATCTTAAGTGTCCTCACACCCCTCCCCCTGCCACACACACACACACACACACACACACACACAATGGTAAATAAGTGTGACGACAGATGTGTTCATTTAATTTTGGCAACCATTTCACAACATATGTCAAATCATCATGTTGTATACTTCGTTTGTTTGTGTTTCTTTTGAGACAGAGTCTCGCTCTGTCGCCTGGGCTGAAGGGCAGTGGCACCATCTCGGCTCACTGCAACCTCCGCCTCCTGGGTTCAAGCGATTCTCCTGCCTCAGCCTCCCAAGTAGCTGGGATTACAGGTGCCCACCACCACGCCCAGATAATTTTTGTATTTTTTTTAGTAGAGATGGGGTGTTTTACCATGTTGGCCAGGCAGGCCTCAAACTCCTGACCTCAAGTGATCTGCCCGGCTTGGCCTCCCAAAGTGCTGGGATTACAGGTGTGAGCCACTGCACCCAGCCGTATACTTCGAATATATACAATTGTTATTAGTCAAATGTACCTCAATAAAGCCGAAAGAAAAAAAACACACCTTTTCCTCCAGTGCAGTTGAAACAGATGGGGAAGAACACGTTGCCACAGTGATGAGACCCTCTTTGAATTCATGACCTCGAACCTCACCTACATCTGGACATGCCGCCTTCAAGCAGCTATACTACATTCCCTCAGCTTATTCACTTGCCCCGTCCCCTGGACAACTACACACCTTCTCTCTCCTCTAACCTTCAATACTTGCTAACTCATCCTCACTCTCATTTGATGACCTTTCTTCCTATTTCACTTAGAAGTTGAAAGAATCTGAAGACAATATTCACAGGCCCCTACCACCTGGAAGGCTGACATTAGCCTGCTGAATATACCCTTATCAGATCTGGCTAAATTGTCATTATTGTTTGCTAGCTGGGGAGCACCACTTACCATTTCCTTCTTATCTTCCTGGAAGTACACATCTACAAACATCTTTCCAACAACATAAGGGAGGGCACTTTCAATAAAGTTTACACATTTGTCCCACTGAGGCAGCAAAGTTGTGGTCCCCTGGATTACCTGTGGGAGATAATTGATCCAGATTAAACTTCATTTGGATAAAATCCATGGCTGAAAAAAAATTCAAACAACCTGAAGAAAACAGTCTACAAAACATTGCACACCCTAACCCATATATATGCATCAGATAGTAGAGGCAAAGGTAAAATAGATGAGGAAAAAAAATTCTGCTTGTCCCCATTATATTTCAAACTAAATGAAAATGTTTTAGGCCGGGCGCAGTGGCTCACATCTGTAATCTCAGCACTTTAAGAAGCCCAGGTGGGCAGATCACCTGAGGTCAGGTGTTGGAGACCAGCCTAGCCAACATGGTGAAACCCCGTGCTTACAAAAAATACAAAAATTAGCGAGGCAGGGTGGTGCATGCCTGTAATCCCAGCTACTTGGGAGGCCAAGGTGGGAGAATTGTGTGAACCCAGGAAGCGGAGGTTGCAGTGAGCTGAGATCGGGCCACTGCACCCCAACCTGGGCAACAGAGTGAAACTCTGTCTCAAAAAAAAAAAAAAAAAAAAAAAAAAGGAAGAAAAGAAAGTGTTTTAACAGTTAAAATAATATATTTATCCTTTCTTCCCAATTTTCCCCATTAACAAAGAATCTGGAAAATGGTATCATCATTTTTCTGCAGTCAGCAGGGACATGAGAAGATGCTGTCCAAGTGTCCAGATAATATTTAATATCTACTGAGAACTAAAGTTCCACCAACAAGGTCTGGATTCAGTGGGTGAGCAAAGTTCCTGCCCAGCGAGGGTTGCCTTGCTCCGAGTAGCACTCAACAAGGCAGACCAGGAGAACACGGTCCACCACGAACGACACGGGGAGCATCTTTACATTGTGTCACAGCAAAAAACACACTGATAAACAAGCAAAATACAGATGTAAATGCTCTGCCCATCTGTCCCAATTATACCATTACAAACAAGTAAGAAGGTTCCCAAGCAGGACCTGGAAGGGTCAGAGGTTTACTCTTGGGGATACAAGCAGAGAAATATAGTGTAAGTTGCCCTTGGAAGTTGAGGGTACAGGCAGGGAGGAAGGGAGGCCCTGAGAACGGTGGCCAGAAGTGTCCTTTGCACAGTGTTAGACCCAGGTTGTTTTGAGGAATGGGATTAAGGCTTAATTTCATCTATTCTTCCTCTGATTTCTGGTAACCTCTCTCAGAGGTAAGGGATGAATCTATTTTTAAAACCTCTAGAGAAAGAGATCCTACAACCTTCTTCGGCAATTCAATATTATATTTAGCACTTCCTCAAGAAACATCCCCTCATACCTAACCTTAAATGTTCACACACTGCTTCTTACACCTCTCTCATTCTCTTCACAGTAGGGGTGGAAAGCAGCTGGGCATCATCTTTTATGCGAATCATAGCAGTTAAAACACACACACACACGCACACACAATCTACTTGTTTTGTAACTTAACCCATCAATACGACATATATATATATGTGTATATATATATATATATATATATATATAGTTGTTTTATGCTGTTCTCTGGAAAAAGACTTTTTTTTTTTTTTGAGACGGAATCTTGCCCTGTTGCCCAGGCTGGAGTACAGTGGTGCCATCATCTCAGCTCACTGCAGCCTCCGCCTCCTGGATTCAAGCGATTCTCCTGCCTCAGCCTCCCAAGTAGCTGGGACTACAGGCATGTGCCACTACGCCTGGCTAATTTTTGTATTTTTTGTAGAGACGAGGTTTCACCACCTTGGCCAGGCTGGTCTCAAACTCCTGACCTCAAACAATTTGCCTGCTTCGGCTTCCCAAAGTGCTGGAATTACAGGCGTGAGCCACTGCACGTAGCCCTAAAGTAACTTTATATGCTAGTGACTTTATAGGGTCAAAGCATATCCAAAATAATTGCACTACTCTTCCAGAGTAATGGCCCACTAAGAATTTCTATTTAATAGTTCCTCTAATAACAGAAATGCCTCTTGAATGAAATCATAGCTTACAAGATTCACCATTCACTTCACTTTAAATTGATAGAAAAATAAAAACTGTTTCAAAGATACAAAATCCTTACGGCCTCTAGTGGAAGGAGAATTAGTCAGATACAAGCCTCGAAAACAAAGATGAGAGTAACATGGCTATAAACTGGGAGGCGAGCCAAGGGTGGGAGAGAAGCCAAGATTAAAGAGCCAGGTGAGGCCCGACACAGTAGCTCATGCCTTTAATCCCAGCACTTTGGGAGGCCGAGGTGAGAGGATCATTTGAGCTCTGGAGTTCAAGACAAGCCTGGGCAACATGGCAAGACCCCAACTTGAATAAAAATAAATAAATAAAGAGCCAGGTGAGCAGGTGGAGGAGGTCTCAGAGAAAACTAAATTAGAGCCTCTTGGACCTAGCAGAGGATAGATGCAAAGATGGAAGGTATAGGCAAAGTTTAAGACAAAATTCCATTTCCAAATTGAAAATGAAATTCTACCATCTAATATCTCTATCATGCACATTTTAAATATTCAGAATACTGAAAATAAAAGATAGTTACAAATATATCACAAAGAAATGTTAAAACTATAATTACAGTGATGCAGTTAAAAACTCTGGGGGAAAATGGGAATCCACTGATAAGACGGGGAAGTTTGAAAACAATGTGTGGCCTCTAGCATTTCTCTAAATATCTTCATATAACCCATCAAAGTAGAGCTTGAGTGTATCTTATCGTATGTAATTTATACCTAAATAAAAATAAATAAGGCACACACACAAAACAAACAAAAAAACAACAGAGCTTGAGCTACAAATGCCCTCTGTCTAATCCCTGAAGATGATTTTTATTGGATCAGTTAATACATGGACGATTCCAGCATGAAAGTTATCCAGCGATGTAACATTGCAATCCTCTTAAACTTACCCTTGAGAATTCCAGCCATCTATACTGAAAGCGCCTGCTAAGGTTTGGAATTCTGGAATAAACCATTCTCCACACCAAATAGTTGGCAATGGTCCTGTTAACAGAGAGAGATGCTCATTTATTGTATTTTAGGTCAATATCTGATGCTCTGTAGAACACCTTGAGAAAAACAGTTGGCAAAGCTCCACCGAGGGACCTCTTACTCATACAAAAATGCAGAACTTTCACTTGAGAAATGACATAAGATGATAAATGTCAATAAGCACAACCAAAATTGGCTTGCTTTTCACCACCCAACAGAGATAGACGAAGGAAAGATTCCAGCCCCAGCCCTCAGAGTGAACATTTTGCTTTCACCCTCAGGGTATAAAGTCCACTGTTACACAGCCTTTCATGTCTGGAAATTGTGAGTACCTTCAAATTACAGCAGATCCTCAAATAGCATCATTTCATTCAACATCCTTTTGTTATACAGTTGATAAGAAAAAAATCCATTCTGGGCCAGGGTCACTGTCTGTAGAGTTTGCACAGTCTCCCCAAGTCTGCACAGGTTTTCTCTAGGTACTGTTGTTTCCTCCCACATCCCAAAGATGTGCCTGTTAGGTTAATCGGCGTGTCTACACGTTCCCAGTGTGAGCGAGCATGCTGTGTGAGTGACTGCACCCTGCGACAGGATGGCGTCCTAGCCAGGGCTGGTTCCCGCCTGCTGCCCTGAGCTGCCTAGATAGGCTCCAGCACCTGCAACCCTGAACTAGAATAACTGGGTTAATAATCATCTTACTTGCTTTTATTCATCTTTCTTAAATGTATGCATGGCTCACATGTATTCAATGTTCAATACTAGAAGCGTTTTGGTCTTTATTTAGAAGTTTGATGATGTTTTTGTGAGCAGGAATATGCCATAGGAACTTAACTCTTGTTTACATCAATTAGCCTATGGTAAAACTGATTTCATTATCTGTCATTTTGCTTAAAGTCACGGTTTCCAAGAACCTATGGATGATGTTAAGTGAGGACTTACTGGATTAGGTGACTTGATACCATGCCTATGTATTCTTTGCCTTTGGAAACTAACAGCAAAATATTGGCTAATACCAATCATCTAATTTTGCACCCTCATTCTATACTTACTAAATATGTGAGTTTGGACAAGTCACTTAAGGTCTGTGATTTTACCTTTCCTTGTCATACAATGAGGATCATCCCCACCTTACAGGGTTGTTGTAGGGTTCAAATAAATAACAAAATGCTTGACAAATATATTTCTGGGGTTTTGTCTTTCACTTCCAAATGTATGAATAAGCTCATGTAATGCCCATAATACATATCTTTAAAAATATGTTAAATTTTAAGGGTTGCCTTTTTCTATAAGCAAAAGATGACCTGACCTCATAAGAATGTGTGATCTGAGTTAATTTCTAACCCAATAGTGATGATGGATTTTTAATGATCCATTCCCCTCCCAGCTATGCCATTACCATGGTGAGTAATAACACACATTCCTGAAATGGCTTTCTGGTCAATCATGTGAGAGCACTGTGACATGATGACACGAAAAGCCCATCAAGAACAAACCACACTCTCATTTGTATGACATTCTGACAGTGGACATGTGCTCCTACTAGTAAAATATTTTTCAGCATACATACCCAATACATGGATGTTTAATTTCTACAGAGATATACTAATAGACTAATATATTAGGAATATTTTTAAATACAAAAATGGAAATTTCAAAAGATGAGGTAAAATGAAATTAAAAATCTTCAAAGGTCATTAATCCTTCAAACACCATTGGGTTAATTCTTCAAGACATAGTGTCTATATAGGATTTGGTTAATACAATGACAATGGATATAAATCCACATTTCTTAGAGTCTTCTTGACTATTTCAAAAATTTATGGCATGTCTTTGTCAGATTACCATTGTGCTTGTTCTTGTTAGACTACCATTGTATTTCTCTCGTCATCTGGCTAACCAACATGGCGTACCAGCCTGGGAGAAGGGTCACTTCTGCCAATTTCTAGCTGTTCTCTTGTGCTTACATCATCAATAATCATTTCAATTCCTGTTTCTCTGGAAGAATTTTTAAGCCACTTATCTACGCTGTATGTAGTAAACTAGACAAACTAGATAATAAAATTCATAAATCCACAGATATATATAAACTGCTCAAGATTTTTTTTTTTTGAAGATGGAGTCTCGCTCTGTCACCCAGGCTGGAATGCAATGGTGCGATCTCCACTCACTGCAACCTCTGCCTCCTGGGTTCAAGCAATTCTCCTGCCTCAGCCTCCTGAGTAGCTGGGATTACACGTGCCTGCCACCACGCCTGGCTAATTTCTATATTTTTAGTAGAGAAGGGGTTTCACCATGTTGGTCAGGCTGGTCTCAAACTCCTGACCTCAGGTGATCCTCCCGCCTCAGCCTTCCAAAGTGCTGGGATTACAGGCATGAGCCACTGCACCAGCTGAGATTATTTTTAATACATTGAACGAAAACAAGCCAGTGAGGGTGACAGTGGCCCTCTCACATGTTCCACGCAGATCAAATGAAGGGTCCATAGCCATCAATATAGAACTCTATAAAGCATAATTATTTTTCTTAAAAAGTTTTTTTATTTCAATAGCTTTTGGGGATATAAGTGGTTTTTGGTTATATGGATAAATTGTATAGTGGTGGGCCGCGTGCGGTGGCTCAAGCCTGTAATCCCAGCACTTTGGGAGGCCGAGACGGGCAGATCACGAGGTCAGGAGATTGAGACCATCCTGGCTAACACGGTGAAACCCCGTCTCTACTAAAAAATACAAAAATCTAGCCGGGCGAGGTGGCGGGCACCTGTAGTCCCAGCTACTCGGGAGGCTGAGGCAAGAGAATGGCATGAACCCGGGAGGCTGAGCTTGCAGTGAGCCGAGGTCCAGTCACTGCACTCCAGCCTGGGCGACAGAGCAAGACTCCGTCTCAAAAAAAAAAAAAAAAAAAAAAAAAAAATTGTATGGTGGTGAAATCTGAGATGTTATAGTGCATCCATCACCCAAGTAATGTACACTGGATCCAATCTGTAGTTTTTTTTTTATCCCTCATCCCCTTCCTACTCTCCCTGTTTCTGAGTCTCCAAAGTCCATTATATTACTGTGTATAAAGCTTAATTATTTTTAAATTTAAATAAAGATATAGAAGTTCTAAAATGTTCTTCTCAGACCCAATGGATCTTGTTAGGGTATGCACATTCCCCTAAGATACCACTGCCCTCATCAGCAGAGTCTGGCCCTTGTCCATCTCTGTTGAGGCCACTAAGTGGTTTGGGGTCATTCCTTTGGCTCTTTTGCATTCACATCTCCACGCCTTAATAGGATAAGAAGTGCTCACTGAGCACTTATTGTTGGCCAAGTACTGTGCCAGATGCCATGAGGAACGTAAAGAAATAAGAACCCAGCACCTCCAGTTAGAGAACTCAAAGTCCAGCTGGGAACACAGGACTTCAGACTTCAGCTTGTTCATGTAATTGGGTTGTTTAATTGAAGGAACACACTGTAAGTATATAAGGGATCTTTCTTTCATTCACTCAATCAACACATCCTGAGCACCCACACATACACTAACAGTTCTACGTGCTGGGGAGATGGATAGTCCCTGATTTCCTGATGCTTTTAGTTGAGCAGGGGAGATGAGGCAAGTGCATAAATGATGATTTGGTAGACTCTAGCACCGAAAAGTGCATGCCGGACACTTCACTGTAAGGATAGTACATCTCAAACTGAGGGCTAAGGGAAGACTTCATGAGAGGAGCATGCCGAAAGGTTAAAAGGCTTTGGTGTTACAAACAGGAACGTGAACTCTGGACCAGCTAAATAATGGTCGAATTGGCTGATGTGTTGGAGAGGATGGTGAACAGGATCATCACTCAAGAAAGTGGGCAGAAAGGCCAGCCACACCGGGGAGATGCAGACAGCGACCAGGGCATGGTCTCTAGCACATTCATGGGCCAATCCTGGTCTTAGTGCAAGGACTTTATGTTCTTTGTCTCTAAAATACCTCTTGCCAGGCATGTGAACCATGCTGGATCCATAGGTGGAGACGAGAAGGAAGTCAACAGCCAGCAGATGTCCTTTCATCAGTTCAAAAGATATTCCCTCAAAGGCGTGGTGATGAGCCAGAATAACTGGGGAAGTTGTTAGGGGGCCCGGTGGTGGCGGTGGAAGAGGCAGTATGGCAAAGTATACTGGGGTTTGAGAAGTAGGGGCCCTTCCAGCTCCCCTGAAATCATCCCATTTAGGCATCTCACATTAACTATGATCCTCACAGTGCTGCTGTAAGAGAGATGTTATTATACCCATTTTACATATGAGGAAACTTCAGGCTTAGAACCATTAAGTAAACTCATGATCACATATTCGATGAGTCTCAAACTAGAATCACCTGGGGAAGTTGTTAAACGTCCACATGCCTAGGCCACCCCAGGCCAATTAGGTCACAATCTCTGAAGTGGTACCCAACATAAATGTTGCTTATAAATCTCCTCAGCTCAGTCCAATGTGAGGCCAAGTTGAAGAACCACTGTAACAAACAATGGAGGCCAGACGAGACCCAGGTGTGTCTAACTCTAAAGCCTGCATGCTTTTCGTTATGCCACACAGCGATGAATTAAAGCCTCTAATTTTTTTGTTTGTTTGTTTGTTTTTTGTTTTTTTGAGACAGAGTTTCACTCACTCCTGTCACCCAGGCTGGAGTGCAATGGCACTATCTAAGCTCACTGCAGCCTCGACCTCCTGGGCTCAAGGGAACCTCCTGCCTCAGCCTCCCAAGTAGTTGGGACTACAGGCACATGCCACTGTGCTCAGCACATTTTTTTGTATTTTTGGTAGAGACAGGGTTTCACCATTTTGCCAGGCTGGTCTCAAACTCCTGGACTCAAGTGATCCATCCAATTCGGCCTCCCAAGTTGCTGGGATTACAGGCGTGAGCCACCATGCCTAGCCAAGCCTCTAATTCAGCTAAGATTTCCTGGCCAATCACAGAGACCCCAAAATACTCCAACAAAGATGCTTCACAGAAATCTAAGGGCATAAAAATTATGAGGACTTCCTGGACAAGGCATTACAAAGGGTGATAGCATAACAACCAGACCTCTGTAAGCGGGAAGCTGGAATGCTGAGAAGTTCACACAGCGAGACAATGGCACTGATGAGTTTCTTCAGTGTGTTATAAATACACTGACAGAACGCTATGGAGCACAGCTTTGGAGTGCTAATATTACCACGCCAGGAACAGATATAACCATAATGACTGAATCACTGTCACCTAATGCTCAGATACATCAAAAAGCAAAAACCAGACTCAGCAACAGTCCTTGAAAATAACACATAATATCCTTTTTTTCCAAAAAACACATTTTCAGCCATATGGTAATTTCCCCAAGTGGCAATAAATAAAATAGAGAAAGGCCAAGCGTCTCAGAAGAGAACCCACCACAAAGAGAGCAACAGGAAATCATTTCTTAAAGCCTCTGACTTGGAAGATTTTTTTAATTTTTAGATTTGGGATGCTCAATTGGTAAGTACAATGCAAATATTCCAAAATCTGAATAAATCCAAAATCAGAAACACTTCTGATCCCAGGTATTCTGGATAAGGGATACTCAACCTGTAGAGGCAGCTTACATTTGTATTACATTTCAGAGATCATAAATTACCTTCTTTGATTTTTATAACAGTGCTGTGAAGTGATTATTATTATTATCCTTATTTTCAGATGAAGAAAACAAAGGTAAGAGGTCAAGGTACTTCCAAGAATGTATCAAATCTAGGACCAACATCTGGGTTTTCAGATTCCAGAGCTTGCATTTGCTCCTCTCGGTCATACTATCTGAAGCGAGCCACAGAGGTTCTTCTTAAAGGTTCTCAAAGCCAGAGATCTTCCTAAATCCTACGGGCTGCCCAGAGGCATATGTAAGGCAGTGATTCTGAAAGTGTGTCCCTGAGCCAGCAGCTTCAGCATCATCTGAGAACTTGTTAGAAAATTCCGAGGCCTTACCCCCAGACCTGCTGAATCAGAATCTGTGGGGCGGGGGGCCAGCAGACTGTATTTTAGCAAGCCCTCCAGGGGATTCTGATCCGTGTCAGTTTTGAAAACAGCTGGTCTAGGAAAACTCCATCTCCTCATCATTCTGCACATACAGCTCAACTAGGACTTCCTAAATCCCACATCAGTGCTTCTGAAACTTGAATGTATATATGAGTCCCCTGGGGATCTTCTTCAATTTCAGCCTCTGACTCAGTAGGTCTGGGGCAGAGCCTGATAGGCATTTCTGACAAACTCCCCAGTAATGTCTCTGCTGCTCATCTGTAGGCCATTCTTTGACTAGCAAGACCCTAGATCACTCTCAGAAGAGCTGGCCCCCAGGAGAGGTCCACATAACAGCACGTTTTCCAGGTCATCCTTTGGGAACATGCAACAAGAATCATCTTACTTTAATGTACATTGTACTTGCTTTCTATGAAAAGAAAACTAAAGACAGGAATACTTACAGGGTCTTTGACAAAACTCCAAGGGTTTGCTCTAGGCCAGTCTGCTAAAAAACAAAACAACAACAACAACAAAAACAAAAGAAAACAGTCCTGGTGCACATGATCTCCATGGGGCCAGCCCTGGCCTAGAAGAGGAAACCACAGCAACTCCTCCTGATGCCAACCGTCCTTGGCCTCTCCTCCTCCCACTCTTACTCCTCAGATAAAAGTAGATGGGAAGTGTCTGAGGCAGCCTCAAGTCAGGAGTGAGAAGGAGAATTGAGGGTGGACAGAAAGGGACGGAAGTCTATAGAGCTCCTCACCCAGTGATGTGCTAGTAAATGTTACCAACTGCCTTGTCGAAGAAAAAAAAAATGATTTGTTACATTTGCCAATTTCCATGGTGTCAAAATCCCCCATGGTTGAATTCAAACTATCAACATGAGATCACTGAACATGTAGTTAGGAAGAGATGCGCATAACATGAGAGATCATCAGTACCTCCTTACCCCCTTTCCACCTTCAACACCAGCTCTTGTTCCCCACAGGCAGCCTCCGGCTCATTCCTCCAAGGGTCCCTCCCTGGCCACCTACTCCCTTGGGCTGCAAGGTTTGGCACCACCACCACTGGAGGATCTCATTGCTCTAATTCTGTACCATGCACCACCTACCGAAGAGTCAGTGCCACTGTCCCCACAGCCACTCAGTCAGAGAGAGAGGCCTAATCCCCTAGACTGGCAGTGGGAGTAATATAAGAAGGGAGAAGCAGCAATTGAGAAATAAACAGCTGAAAGAAAAAAAAACAAACAATCCCATCAAAAAGTGGGCAAAAGACATGAATAGACAATTCTCAAAAGAAGATATACAAATGGCCAACAAACATATGAAAAAATGCTCAATATCACTAATTATCAGGGAAGTGCCAAACCACAATGAGATACCACCTCACTCCTGTGAGAATGGCCACAATCAAAAATAAAAAAATAACAGATATTGGCATGGATGTGGTGAAAAGGGAACACTTTTACACTGCTGGTGGGAATGTAAACTAGTACAACCACTGTGGAAAACAGTGTGGAGATTCCTTAGAGAACTAAACAGAACTACCGTTTGATCCAGCAATCCCACCACTGGGTATCTACCCAGAGGGAAAGAAGTCATTATACGAAAAAGATACTAGCTCATGCATGTTTATAGCAGCACAATTCGCAATCGTAAAAATATGGAACATACATAAATGCCCATCAACCGACAAATGGATAAAGAAAATGTGGTATATATACACCATGGAATACTACTCAGCCATAAATGGGAAGGAAATCATGGCATTTGTAGCAACCTGGATAGAGCTGAAGATGATTATTCTAAGTGAAGTAACTCAGGAATGGAAAAATATATAACGTATGTTCTCACTTTCAAGCAGGAGGTAAGCTATGAGAATGCAAAGGCATAAGAACAATATAATGGACTTTGGGGACTCGGGGGAGGGTGGTGAGAAATACAAGACTACACACTGGGTACAATGTACACTGTTCAGGTGATGGGTACACCAAAACCTCAGAAATCACCACTAAAGAATTTTTCCATGCAACTAAACACCACCTGTTCCCCCACAATTATTGAAATAAAAATAAAAATTAAAAAATAAGAAATGAACAGCTGACACCAACACAAGATGGCTTTGAACCCCTGAAAATTGCAGGAGAATTGCCAAAGCTAGCAATATCTAACTATCTGAGGGTACAACATGCTAGTATCTCCAAAATGAGCAGTGAAGCATCTGAAAAGTATCTCTTTTCACACCAAGACATTTATGGAAAAAAAGAGGTAAGACATAGAAATGAGGGTGACCCCATTTAGAATCTCAGCTGTTTCCTCTTAGAGGTGTGATCTTGGCCAAGTTGCTTAACCAAAGCTTCCTCATCTGTAAAGTGGGAACAACACATAGAACTGTAAAAATCAAAGATGTTAACCATAATGGTTACCTGTATATGATTTTCATAGGCAGATTCTCAAAACAGAGGCACAGCAGAGATGCCCAATGTGAGAAGGCTTGGCTGGCTTTTTCTTCAATGGTGCCTCCAGGGGAAAGGTAGGAGGTGGGAGGATCCTCATAACATTCATCTGATGCCTTTCCTCTACATATCCTGAGTCCAAGCTGGCCCCTCAGCTCTCTAGCGCCCTGCCTTGCAGGTGACACCCAAGTTCATGCTAGTTCCACCACTCAAGATGCTTACCATCCCCTTTTCTCCATTCTCCCGTACCTAGAAAATTCCTCTTTATCCTTTGGGGTTCCATTCATATGTCACCTCCTCGTGGTGGTGATGGGGTATCTGGTTAACTTCTAGAATTTTTAAAGTGTCTACTACGTGAGAAGCACTGTGCTAGGCCACAATGCTTAAAAAAGTAATCACAAGAGAGCCTGCCAGAAGCAACCTAAGTGTCCATCAACAGATAAATGGATTTAAAAAAATGTGGTACATATACACAACGGAGTACTATTCAGCCATGAAAAAGAATGAGATCCTGTCATTTCCAGAAACATGAGTGGAACTGGAGATCATAATGTTAAGTGAAATAACCAGGCACAGAAAGACAAACTTCACATGTTCTCACTTATTTGTGGGAGCTAACAATTAAAATAATTGAATTCACAGAGATAGAGAATAGAAGAGTGGCTATTGGAGGGTGGGAAGGGTAGCAGAGGAGAAGGAGGGAAGGAGGGATGGCTAATGGGTACAAAAAATAGAATGAATAAAACCTAGCAGTTGCTAGTACAACAGGTAACTATAGTCAAAAATAGTGTAAATGTACATTTTTAAATAAATAACACAGTATAATTGGATTAATTGTAACACAAAGGACAAATGCTTGAGGGGATAGATACCCCATTTACCTTGATGTGATTATTATGCATTGCATTCCTGTATCAAAATATGTCCTGTACTCACAAAAATTAAAAATTTAACAAAGAGTGCCTGCCATCAGGTACCCACAGTGTCACAGAGGTGGGGAGCAGGGAAGCATTTGCCATTGAGAGAAAAGTCGTCATTTCAAGAAAATGAGATATGCTCTTTGATAAAGGCACGTCTAGGGAAACTCCAACTGCTTTTCCTCCCGGGCATATAGCTAAACTCTATTTCCCCGTCTCCCCCACAGCTAGATGAGTCACAAGACTGAGTTCTGGCTTATGGAATATGGGTAGACGTGACATACCCCAGTTCTAGGCCTTCCCACCAAAACCTATACAATCCTCCACCCTCTCTGTTTCTCCATCCTCCAGCTGAATAGAGAAGATGCCAAACATCCAAGGGAGAGCAGAGCCACAAGATGAAAGGAGTCTGGGTTCCTGAGTCACTATTCAGAAGAAAGCTCTCTTACACGGACACCCATGTTCAGACTGTTCCATGAGCAGAGGGTACAATTTAGCCAATGAGTGTTTAGAGGTGCTGGTTATAGCAACTGGCATATCATCATCAATAGAAAATGACCATCAATGGAAAAACATCACCATAGTATGCAAATAAAATACTGTCGGACTTCTCATGATGTGTACATTGTGTTGAAATCTGACAAGAATACACAGAATACAAGTTGCTTTTTTATGAACTGGTGGTTGAGGGATAAACTGTGTGAAAGATATTTGGGTTTTGGCTTTATATTTAATTTATTTATTTTTTAAGACAGAGTCTCGCTATGTCACCCAGGCTGGAGTGCAGTGGTGTGACCTTGGCTCACTGCAACCTCCACCTCCTAGGTTCAAGAGATTCTCCCGCCTCAGCCTCCCAAGTAGCTGGGATTACAGGTGCCAGCCACCACACCCAGCTAAATTTTGTATTTTTTTAGTAGAGACAGGGTTTCACCATGTTGGCCAGGTTGGTCTTGAACTCCTGGCCTCAAGTGATCTGCCGGCCTCAGCCTCCCTAAGTGCTGGGATTACAGGTGTGAGCCACCGTGCTTGGCCAATTTTTGTCTTTATTTTTAAATGCAGTTGTATATGTACATAATGTCTAAGGTGATTTTTCCATCTATGTTTTTTCTACTGTTGTTCACTATGTTTACATTTGTCCAAGTTATCATTTTGACAAGAATCAGAGTAAAATCTCCCTCCAGTCGTGGTCTTTTCCACTGTTACAAAAGGTCCTGCAATTACCAAGTAAAATCATCACGACACAGATGCTTTTTCTAATAGAGTAAACCAAATTCCAATCTATCCTCTGATTGTAAATTAGGCTTTTTTTGGAAGTAAAATTAATCAGTGTTCAGAAGTACCTACTCTTTTAACACAGATACTAGAAGACACTGACTCACGAGGTGAAGGAGGAATCTCTAGCAGGCCAAACTCCATCTTTCAACGGAAATTACCACCAGAATTTAAAATGTGCTCCGTAACTCAACAGCATATGAGTAGAAAATCATTAGGGTCATATTTTATAGTATTTGAGAGCTAGGAAGTACTTACAAAGAAATTTCCAAATACAGTGATCCCCTTCTGCTCCCCTAAAAAAAGTTAATCGTAAGATTCTCCTGGGGTACTTGTTTAAAATAAAGATTACTTGGCCTCCCCTCCAGCTCTACTGTATCAGAATCAATGGAGGAGGGCCTTGGAATCTGCATTTCTAACAAGCACCCGAGGTGACGCTGCTGACATTCCTGACTCATGGATCAAGGCTCTACCCTGCAATATAATTACCTACCTCTAGATTCAATTTTCATTTAGAAAATTTTCGAAGAATCCTGGCTTATCTCTAAATGACATAATTTTAAGTAAATTGTTTCTTCTCTCCCTTTTCTGTATGTTTTCCTCAATGAACACAGATTACTTTTCTCATCAGAAATTATCTTAAAAAGAGCAGCAGCTCCTCTCAGGTGTCTAAGTGTTTCCGTAGGGGATAAATGCTACATTCTATTCCTAGAATTGTTGGAAGTGCCTTTTTTAAAAAACATAACTTCTGGCAACATAGCCTTGTCTGAGTCCAAATAAGAAAATATGATTTTAATCATGGCCCAGCAATTAACTCAGTAAAGTGTTTTGTAAACTCGATTCATTTTGTAAACTCTGTGATTCCTTTTCTGTAGTCAAAGCTGAATGCCTTAATGAACCTGTAAAATTCTCCTTCCTGGAAATTTTGAAGATTCTTCTTTGTAGTACTAAACTAGCAAAGCAACAAATTCTAAAACATTCTTTAAAATAAGAAAAACCTGGCAGTTCCTAAAGTTGTTTTATCAGTGCAATTTTTCTACCGCTCTCAAAGTGGTCTTGTGTCTTTTCAATACAGAGACTTTTGTTTATTGCCAGAAAGTGACTTACTGGTTAAAAAGGAACCAGAAAAAAAAAAAAAAAAAAAAAGCAGCAGAAGATTGAGAATGAACTGGGGAAAAAAAAAGATGTTCACACAGAAATTTTCGAAAATAACATCATTATATAACTTGTTCCCCAAGCTCATAAACAATTTAGGATCTCGAAGAGAACAGCATGGAGAAAGACCAGAAATAAAGGACAAAAACATTTGTTATCATTGCAGCAAGTACATTACACCAGACAATGGTTTTGGCCAGTTCATCACAAAGGATACCGGGATTTTCCCTATGACTCTTTTGATGTAACATTCTTTAAAAACAGTTTTCAAAGAATGTGAGAAGGGAAGCCCTTATAATTTAAAGAAAACACAAAAGTCACAGTAAAATTCACATAAAGTTCTTACTTCCTTCTCTCGGACCCTAATATCCTAAACAAATCTTTAAAGTACTGCGGGACGCGGACCACCACATTCTCGGAGGGGCTGATGTCTTTCAGGTGGGGGTAGAGTCTGGTGTCAATGACCTTCTTGATGTAGCCCAGCCAGTCGAACTGAGGGGAGAGAGAACAAAACAGAATGAGAGAACCTCTGTTAGGTAGCAAGTAAGAAAGGCAAATAGAATAGATTGAGCGTCATTCATTTCTTTTGATTTCATACCTAATAATTCAAGATGCAACTACTCAAGTCTAGAAAATAAACTCCTGATCATTGCTATTCAGACCTATTGTCTTTTTTTTTAGACAGTCTCGCTCTATCACCCAGGCTGGAGTGCAGTGGCATGATCTGGGCTCACTGCAACCTCTGCCTCCTGAGTTCAAGCAATTCTCCTGCCTCAGCCTCTGAGTAGCTGGGATTACAGGCACCCACCACCACGCCCGGCTAATTTTTTTTTTTTTTTTGTATTTTTAGTAGAGGTGGAATTTCACCATGTTGGCCAGGCTGGTCTCGAACTTCTGACTTCAAGTGATCCACCCACCTTGGCTTCCCAATGTGCTGGGATTACAGGTGTGAGCCACCGTATTCGGCCTGACCTATTGTCTTAATCACAAATGGAGCATGTGTTCTGTACCATCTACATCTGGACAACACACATACACACACACACGCACACGAACACAGTAATATGCAACCTTACTCCCTTGGCCCCCTCTAGTACTCTTCCTCCTTCCTGAACTCTCCCCTCTGTCTTTCTCTCCCCATTCTGCTCTCACTCCCCGTCCTGTACTCTTTTTTCCTCCCGTACTCTTCCCTCCTTCTCTCTTGCATTTCTCTTTCTTCTTCTAAATTCTTTCTCTATACTGTACATTTTCTCTCCCTCCCTCCCTTTCTCTGTCCTGTACTCTCCCTCACTCTCATATATACACAGAAACAGATGCCCCAGTACATAACTAGTCTCTGTGACACAGCCTTTAAAAAAAAAAAAAAAAAAAAACAAGAGGAAATAAGCAGCAACAGAAGGTAAATGCGGCCAGGCATGGTAGCTCACGCCTGTAATCCCAGCACTTTGGGAGGCCGAGGCAGGGGGATCATTTGAGGTCAGGAGTTTGAGACCAGCCTGGCCAATCCCGTCTCTATTAAAAATACAAAAAATTAGCTAGGTGTGGAAGCAGGCACCTGTAAACCCAGCTACTTGGGAGGCTAAGGCAGGAGAATCACTTGAACCTGGCAGAGGTTGCAGTGAGCCAAGATCACGCCACTGCACTCCAGCCTGGGCGACACGGCAAGACTATGTCTCAAAAAAACAAACAAAAACACAGAAAGTAACATGTCTCCATTCTTCAGAGCATCCCTATCTTACCTCAAAACACTGTATGGTGTTTCTTAGATTGGCTACTCTAAAAGTCTTTTCCCAACGTTTTCTCCGTTACCTGTGTCCACTGTTGAAATGAACCAGTTACTCACTTGCCCAACCTCCCCGGTGGTTAGGAGTGGCCACGTGACCCAATCCTACTCAATAAGAAATAAAGGGAAGACATCTGGAGATGTTCTGGAAAGGTCTGTTTGTTTTTCCTAGTAAAAGAGTTAGACACATCACTGGCCCTTTCCCCTTCTTCCTGCTCCGACACAGATGTGATATATGGAGCTGTGATGGATACCTTGCAACCGTGAGTCATCAAACATGAAGTCAAAAAGCCAACACACTAAACAGAGTAGGATGCAAAGATAGGAAGAACTTGGGCCTTTGACAACACTGTTAAACAGCTGAGCCAATGCCAACAATTACCTATGTCTAGACTTTTGTCATGTGAGAAAATAGGCTTTAAGTTTCTAAGCCACTGTTGGAAAGATGTTTTGTTCCCTATAACAGAAGGCATCCCAATACACAGACAAGGGATATTTTATGTGACTGCTGACAAAGACGATGATAACCAAGACTCAGAGTAGGTTTTACAAGACAGAAATTTACACACAGATGAAATCCAATCCCTTCTAAAATGACCAGTTGAGAGAAAGTTTTCTGGATAGTTTTCACCAACCTGGGGAATCATAGCACTCAGTTCAGAAATGTTCATTTTGTTGTACATGGCCTCACTGGTTCGGTTTTCATGAGGAATCATTATCTGTTGGAAAGAGATTTTGGTTATTTTTTTTTTTCAAGTGAACCATTTCTTACTGTATGATTACTTCCTACATGTGCCAAAACATCTGCAGAGTATTATAAAGTTTTTCAAGGCTTTGGTGTGGTGCCCAACTTCGAGGGAGAGAAAAAAAAGACATAACTTTGGGCAGGATTAAGAAAATAAACTTTCATATCCTCCTCTGCATCAAATATTGTCCCCAGTACAAAAAGAACTACCCCAAATCTCCCTCCCAATCTATAATGTGGATGGGCAAAATCTATTGCTAGCTCAATTTTGACAATTAAACTTAAGTTGGAGAATTGAGGTAAACATTGCACTGTCACCTGTGGTCTCCAGATAATGATCTCAGTATTTCATGAACCATCGACCATCCCTTCATCTCTAGGGGCAAATTTTCACTGATGAACACAGACTATCTGAATGCCACTGTCCCCCGTGATCATTCTGTCAACAGCTCATTCCCTCATTTCCCCTCTTGTTGCTTTGACCTTGAGATTTCCCTAGCCCCATTGCTGGGAGTATGGATTCAGTCACCGCCTATTCACCCATTTCAAAACCTGCCTCTCTCCAGCCCTGACTCTATACTCTTTCCATTCCCAATACTCATGCTCTTGGCCATTTGGCCAACACCAAATCTAAGCTTCTAGCCTCCACTATGTTTAACTTAAGAAGAACAGCAATGATTATCTTCCTCAAGGATCATCTTAATCACTTCCATTGACCAGCAGTAGCTCCCATATCCACCCTTCAATCATGTCATGACTTTGCCTTCGGGCCTTCCATCATCTAATTCCCTTGCATTAAACTTGCCACCTTCCCACTGCACACATGACTCTCCTACTCTTGCCTCTCCTATCCACCATCACCACCTCCATGGTTTGAACTATGACTCAGGACTGCCCAAGATTCACCGCTTCTAGCAAGCCTTTCCAATGACACTCCACTTGGTTCCAATCACAAGGGCTACTCCATCAATAAGACCTCTCCTTGTGCACACATCTCTCTAGCTGGATTGGCTAAGTATATGCTTCCATGGCTGTATTTACAAGGACTTATTTGTGCTAGACTGGACTGTCTTGTCTTCTCAGCTTCAGAAGTTTCCCTAGGACTACGTATCCCACTAATTTTGAAAGTACCTAGTGATGTGTAGTGTAAGATATGGAGGTAAGCATTACTAGCAGTGACTTTTCAAGGTAAATATTACAGAGGGCTTACTGGCAGACGTCTGCCCCCTCTTCGCTAAATGCTTCAGTGTCCTTAGCTTCCCTTTCTTCACCCTCCACAGGAGAGACCACATGTAACTTACAAACAGCCTCCTGGCTCTGTGTGAATCATTGCCTCAGAGAATATCCACACTCCTCTTCCACCAGCCCCTCCTCCGCCCTCGGAGTCTCACAGCCCCAAGTTGGAGACCTTTGGCCTCAGAGCTGTTTTCAGCTCTCTGCCAGCCACTCCCCTCCACACAATAGATTTGTCACTTCATTTAGCCTCTTGACAATTCCCAGTCTTGCCTCAGCCCAGCTGTTTTTAGTTTCCTTTTTGGTCCAAATCCCTGGCTCAGGGCAACGCCTTCCCTGCTGTTTCAGAGTTTTAGTCCAAATGAGAGCCCTGGGCCTCCTATGTGCCTGGAAAGAGAATTCAGACAGACTCTAGACATGGCTCAGAGGCACAGTCATGGACCTCGAGACATCTGCAGCAGTCTTCACAGTCTTCAAAGGTGACATGCAGGAATGAACTTCTTGCACTACAAGCAGGAGTTTGGAGAGAGCTGTACACGAACATCATCACAGCAAAGACAGACAGACCAATAATACCTCCTTACCCTTATCCTTCATCCCTACTCCCATACCTCAACACACCACCACCACCTCGCCAGACAAAACCAATCAACATTCGGACTCTTATTCACCTTGAGATTTTTACTAACTTCTCTTGTAAAAGATTTCCAACACATGTGCAAAAGTTTCTTGGTAAAAAGTATCATTTTCTTTCACTACAGGGTTTCCCCAGAAGCAGATTTTACCACATTTGTTCCCTCTTGGCCTAGGAACATATAGAGAGACTTTTACACTTTGTTTCTTCTAGAAAAAAGTTACTCCATAAACAAAGCTAACCATTTAGGAGTTCTCATTATTTTGCCCATAAGTTTGTTTTTACATCTTTTTGTCTCTACAATGAGGCAAAAAGAAGTTAAAGTAATTTACGCAGACATGTAGTTCTGTGTCATGCATATGACACAATGATATTCATTAAAGTAGGGCAAGAAAAGAATGAAAAACGGGGGCAGATACAAAGTAATACCAGAAAGGTCATTTAAAAACGTCTACCAACATGTCCTACCTACTTCTATATCAACTTTTATATCCAGTATTGGTGGACAGACTTCCCTGAGCCCATAACTTCAGCCAGAATGACTCTGAGTGGGGATAGCATAAAACAGGGACTGGATTAAAAGCAACCTTCCATTCAAGCCAGATTACTATGGATTTATTAAACATCTATCTTCTATTTAAGCCAAACATGAGTTTCTCCAGGAGAAACAGTCAAAGGGTCTCTCTGCTGCTATTCTTTGGCCACAGCTGAGCAACATATGGACACTGAATGGGCTGAAACCAGGGAGGCGGAAGGAATGAAGGGCTCTTCTGTCGCAGTCCTTGTTACTTCCCAGAGGGGATGCTACTAGTTCTACCTTAGGCCCAAAGGATAATGATACAAAATACTATTATTTGGTTGCAATTTATATTTTCATTCAGAATATACTGCCTTTAATATAAGGAAAAGAAAAGAAAGTAAAGGAAAGAAAGAGATTTTCAGTGAAGACTTACCTCAGCTATCTTAATTTCCAATCTAAGCACTGACTTCATGTCATGCTCTGCTCTGGAACTGTTAGCTCCTAAAAGCACGGCAGTATCCACCATGAACTTGTAAAGGGCCTCCCGATACTATAAGAAATAAAGAGCAAAGTGACCATGACAATAGCTTATTAGAAAATATGTTTTGGAGACACGGAAGAGCAGAAATAGCAGGCGGAAATAAATGTCTTTTATTTTCACTCTGTACGCAAAGTATGGTGCAGGCATTATGCAATACCAGCCACCCACATAACACTTTGGGAGAAAAAAGAGTGATGGCTACTTGGGTACTGTTTCCATGACAGACAGAGATGCCCAGCCATCAAGCATCAAGAGAACTAGTTTTCTGGCAACCGTCGATATTATGGATACATGAAATAACTCCAAATGAGACAAGAATAGAAAGTTAAAGGTCAGACGTCCTCTTTCCAGACAAGTGAGGCTTTAATAAAATAATGGGAAAGAACTGTTTCTAAAAGCAGGAGGCCTGATCCATAAAGAATGGTGGGAGGTGTAATTTATTCTCTTGCAACTCAATTTACCCACCTTCACACTAAGAAATAAAAGACCAGTGACAGCAGCCCTGTGTCTTTTCAGTTTTTTACAGTTTTCACAAAGTTCTGCTCCCTAGCTCAGGAAAAGAAGGAGAAAAGAGAGGAACGATGATGTGAAACCTAACAAATAGCAAATATAGAATTTCCTTCCTACATACTCATAAACCCATTTTGGGGCTACTCATATGTCATTGGGTGGGGCAGGGGTGACCTTACATCATGGGAAATAAAGAACTGCCTTAAGCCCACCTCTCATTTCAGACGTATTTGTGAGATCTCAATGCACCAGGTATTAAGTAACCTCCTTCTCATGCATTGGGAATAAGATTTACTAATATATACCTTGCCTCTGGAAGCTATTCTTACTATGTGTGTGACCTTAGGACCTATATGGTACTTAGACTATAGCAGGCCTTTAATAAATATTTGTTGAATCAGTAAGCAAGCTTTGAAAATAGTCTTAAATAGGCCAGGCGTGGTGGCTTTTGCCTGTAATCCCAGCACTTTGGGAGGCTGAGGCAGGCGGATCACCAGGTCGGCCTGGCCAATATGGTGAAACCACATCTCTACTAAAAACACAAAAAAACTAGCCGGGTGTGGTGGCACACTCCTGTAGTCCCAACTACTCGGGAGGCTGAGGCAGGAGAATCGCTCGAACCCAGAAGGCGGAGGTTGCAGTGAGCTGAGATTATGCCACTGCACTCCAGCCTGGGCAATAGAGGGAGACTCTGTCTCAAAAAAAAAAAAAAAAAAAAAAAAGGAAAGAAAGAAAATAGTCTTAAATAGAAATAATATTTTGCTATTCCCATTTCAATTCAAAACAAAACATATTTATTGGCCGGGTGTGGTAGCTCACGTTTGTAATTCTAACACTTTGGGAGGCCGAGGTGGGCAGATCACTTGAGGCCAGGAGTTTGGGACCAGCCTGGCCAACATAGTGAAACCCTGTCTCTACTAAAAATACAAAATTAGCCCGGCATGGTGGTGCATGACTATAATCCCAGCTACTCAGGAGGCTGAGGTTGCTGAGAATCGCTTGAACCCAGGAGGCATAGGTTGCAATGAGTTGAGATCGTGCCACTGCACTTCAGCATGGGCAACACAGTGAGATTCTATCTAAAAAGAAAAACCAAAAACCGTATTTATTGAGTACCTACTCAAATGTACAAGGTGGTTTAGTAGGCCCTCTGTGCATATGTTAGGAAAGAGCTATACAGACAAAAATATAATAGGTGTCTGGTTCCCAAACAGTGAGGGAGATAAACATGTAATTATTAACTATAACATTAAAGACATCAAAATAACTTCCTTAATAAAGCTGCTACATGCTTGGAAACTGAAGAGCTGGAGAGAAAATCTAGCCTGGAGAAATTGGGGACATAACATTTGACAGAGACTGGTTCCGACGCAGTGAAGAGCCCTGTGAGGTAGGTGATATGGTTTGGCTGTGTCTCCACCCAAATCTCACCTTGAATTGTAATAATCAAGGGTAGGGCCAGGTGAATATAACTGAATCATGGGGGTGGTTTCCCCCACATATCCTCATGGTAGTGAGTAAGTCTCATGAGATCTGATGGCTTTATAAATGGGAGTTCCCCTGCACAAGCTCTGTTGCCTGACACCATATAAGACGTGACTTTGCTCCTCATTCACCTTCCGCCATGATTGTAAGGCCTCCCCAGCTATGTGGAAGTGTGAGTCAATTAAACTTCTTTCCTTTATAAATCACCAAGTCTCAGGTATGTCTTTATTAGGAGAGAGAGAATGGACTAATACAGTGGGCAAGCTGCTTTTGTTGGGGGAAGAACAAATCCAGATGAGATAGGAAAGATGACTTGGGATGAAGTCATGAGGCAGCCTTGAAAGCCCTCTAAAGAATTTAGACCCTGTCTTGGGAGCAAAGGCATGCTGGGAGCAGTGCTTTCAGAACGGAACTTGCCAACTAGTGCTAAGGAGACAATGTGATGAAGGAGAGGCAGTAACAGTTAAAAGGCTACTTGTTGTAGCCAAGGCAAGTTAACAAGAATCTGACCTATAGTAGTCAGGATAGAAAAGAGGGACCAAGGGGATGGAAGAGATATATTTAAGGTGAAATCACTAGGACTTGACTGATAGGTTATGGGGGAGATGACTTTGAGCCTAGTTGCTGAGACTCCATGAAAACCAGGGGTACACCTTCCCCCACAGTGGCAAATGTTCATTCTGTCTACTTTTAGGAAGGTAAACTTGCCAACCCTCTTTGACGAGTGTCCTCAGCAAGAAAGCTGCCCAGCATCTTAGTTAGCGTCCCTCCAGAGCCTTCTATGTATAGAAGTTAGTAACAGCATAGACCCAGGGGACCTAGGTCTGAGGCTTCTTTGGAAGTTCAATGAAGTTTCCAAAATAAATTGAAAGTGTCAGAAATGAACTAGCTCTTTCCAATATTCAGGAAACTGCTAGATTTCTAAGCCAACCCAAGAAGTCTAACTTGATTGATCCTTTCTGATTCTTATTAAACCTCCATTAACCTGGAACACCTGTTAAAAATATAGATTCTCAGACCCTACCTCAAGTCTACTAAGTCAGACTCTCCAGAGCTGTGACCCAAGAAGCAACATTTAATGAAAGACTCCCAAATGATTCTAAAGCAGTACAATTTGGGAACCATTTGTCTCCTGGGTATCCCTTCCGACACTTTATTTCTGCAATTGATAGTGAGCTCTCTGCACTTCTGAGGAATGAATGACTGCAAGCTCATTTCTTTGTTATTTCATTTGGGCCTGCTGTCTCCCAAGCTAGATAATAAGGGCATTGAGTACTGAGACTTGTACAGCCTTGATGAGCAGACTTGTAGAAAGACAGGGAGTGGAATTTATCTGAATAAAAGTCTTCCTGTATTGGGAATATGGTCATTGAATAGCCACATGGCTCATTTCCAGTAAAGAAGCAGTGACCTTAGAACAAGTCATGGACCTGACAGCAGTCTGATAAGGCACATAGTTAAATATGAGTAAAACTTACAGACTTGGCTTCTGTACTGTTATCAAGGTAGTCTTCCCTCACGGCTAGGGAGAGTGTTGCTTGGTCCAGCTGTAAAAACAAAAACAGAAAGTGTTCTGCTAGCACTGTAAATTCTTACGTACCATGTTAACAAGAGTGATGAAATCGTCTGCATCCCAGCCATATTTTGAGCTCATGTCATCATTACAAAAATAATTCAGTACACTCAGAACTACATGCAAATAGGCACTTTGGCAATGACCGCTATAATAAAGTATCAGAGACCTGCCCCTGCTTTTCTAATGTATGTTTTCTAAACCTTTTGAGGTCCTATCAACACTGAATAACAACAAGGCTATTTCAGTTGGAATAGACCTTAGAGATTATTAGCTATTCCCCCTTATTCAATGGAAGGAGAAACAAAAGCCAGATAATTTATGTGACTTTCCCAAGGTAACATGAATGGGCAGAGCTCAGACTAAAATCATTGTCCCCTATCACCAGATCCAGTATTTTTCTCATTGCAGTATTTTGCAAAATGCCAATCTGGATGGAGTTGATTAATCAGACTTTTCCAACTCCTTATCTCTATAATAACATATGGCATTGAATTTTTTTTATTTGAATGAAATCAAGTAATATTTTTGTTTTGAGAAACCTTTGCAAATGTTAGAACCCTCTCCGGAAGGTTTAGGATAAGTGATAAAAACACAAATGATAACCAGACAACTAAATAAGTAGAATTATGATGATAGAAAAGTATAGTATAAATTATTGAATTAAAACTTTCAGCACCTTAGGCTGGTGTGGTGGCTTACACCTGTAATCCCAGCACTTTGGGAGGCCAAGGCGGGTGGGTCACTTGAGGTCAGGAGTTCGAGACCAGGCTGGCCAACATGGTGAAACCCTGTCTCTACTAAATACACAAAAATTAGCCGGGTGTGGTAGCATGTGGCTGTAATCCCAGTTACGCGGGAGGCTGAGGCAGGAGAATTGCTTGAACCCGGGAGGTGGTGGCTGCAGTGAGCCGAGATTGCACCACTACACTCCAGCCTGGGCAACAGAGTAAAACTCTGTCTCAGGGAAAAAAAAAAAAAAAAAAAAACTCCCAGCACCTTAAAGGTAAAGAAAAGAAAGAAGACAGTCTTTTCAAAGAATGTGCTAGAAAAACTGGACATCCAGGCCTTGTGTGGTGGCTCACACCCATAACACCCATAATCCCAGCACTTTGGGCGGCCAATGCAGGCAGATCATTTGAGGCCAGTTGTTCAAGGTCAGCCTGGCCAACATGGTGAAACCCAGTCTCTACTAAAAATACAAAAATGAGCCAGGCATGCTGGCTCACACCTGTAATTCTAGCTACTTGGGAAGCTGAGGCAGGAGAATCACTTGAACCCAGGAGATGGAGGTTGCAGCGAGCTGGGATGGCACCACTGCACTCCAGCCTGGTGACAGAGTGTGACTCCATCTCAGAGAAAGAAAAGAAAAACTGGACATCATAAACAAAAAGAAAATAAACCTTTACCCATACCTCACACCTTATTCAAAAATTAACTGAAAATAAATCATAGCCCTAAATGTAAAACCCAAAACTATAAACCTTCCGGAAAAAAATATTGGGAAAAATTTTTGTTACTAGGGGTTAGACAAAGAGCTTTTAGACATGACAATAAAATCACAATCCTTAAAAGCAAAAATTAATAAATTAGACTTTATCAACATTGAACAAATTTGCTCTTGAAAGAAACTTAGGCCGGGTGCGGTGGCTCACGCCTGTAATCTCAGCACTTTGGGAGGCCGAGGTGGGTGGATCACGAGGTCAGGAGATCGAGACCATCCTGGCTAACACGGTGAAACTGCGTCTCTACTAAAAATACAAAAATTAGCCCGGTGTGTTGGCGGGCGCCTGTAGTCCCAGCTACTTGGGAGGCTGAGGCAGGAGAATGGCGTGAACCCGGGAGGCGGAGCTTGCAGTGAGCCAAGATTGCGCCACTGCACTCCAGCCTGGGGGACAGAGCGAGACTCCATCTCAAAAAAAACAAAAAAAGAAACTTAACAGAATAAAAAGACAAGCTACAGAACGGGGAAAATATCTGAAAATCACATATATGACAAAGGATATGTATCTAGAATACATAAAGATTCCTCAAAACTCAACCATAAGAAAAGAAACAACTCAATTTAAAATTGAGCAAACGATTCTAACAGACACTTCATCGAAGAACATATGAAGATAGAAAATAAGCACATGAAAATATGCCCAACATCACTAGTCATTAGGAAAATGTAAATTAAACCCGCAATAAAACACTACTATAGATCTGTTAAAATGGAAAAAAAAAAAAAAAAAAACTGACAACTGCTGGTGGGGATGTGGAAAAGTTGAATCACTCATGTATTGCTGGTAAGAATGCAAAATGGCACAGCCACTTTGGAAGGAAACCAATTTTACAGTTTATTATAAAGTTCAACATACATTTACATAAGAGCCAGCAATCCTACTTCTAGGTATTTATCCAGAAAAAAAATTTAAAAGTCACACAAAAACCTGTATGTAATTTTATTCATAATCACCCAAAACTGGAAACAACTCAAATATCCTCCAACCCATGAAAGCATAAACTGTGGTATACAATGGAATACTACTCAACAATAAAAGAGAATGGACTGATACAACATGGGTGAATTTTACTTAACATCCTGAAAAAGCCAAACTTTACAGGAACAGGGAACAAAGTGATGGCTGACAGGGTTTGGGCATGAGGAGAGGGCTTGACTTAACAAAGAGATAACATGAGGTATTTGGGGGTGGATGATGGGACTATATTCTATTTCTTGATTACAGTGGTGGTTACATGACTCTCTGCATTTGTCAAAACAGACAGGTCCATCACAAAAAATGAATTTATGTAAATTTTAAGATACTTTAAAAACATTTCCAGCACCTTCTCTAAATCTATGGTTTGTTCTTTCTTGAGTATCAGCAACTGACTAAAGATAAACAAAATTAATCTCAAGAAGAGTAGATTTTTCCAAATTAAATCTCTAATTCACACATTAAACATTAAGCCAAAATAAGAAACAAAATCTAAATAACAAATTAAAAATTAGTAGTATCTGAATAAAAACTGAATCCTACATGCCCATACCATTAGTTTATATGACTTTAAATTGTTTTGATCCATCTCCTCCAGCTTCTTTTGCATCTTACTATAATCTTAAATATTTTATTCTTAAATACATAAATTTGTATAAGATTATAGTTTTCCATGAAACTGCCCTTAATATACAACAAATTTTACAAAGGTCACGTTAAGAATTAGTGATATTACAAACAATTCCAGGAAAAACATAACTCTTGTTTCAAGGGAAAAAAGGCACTTTCAAAACATCCATCTTGTCTGTGTATACTGCTAAAATCCTCTAATTATTTTGTTCAGCCCTCTCTAATTGGCCTGAAACAACGAAGTCACAAGCCTTCCTGGCTTTGTCCTATTGCAATTCCCAATGTGCCACTATTTCTTCCAAAAATTAAGCAAGCCACGATCACGAAACACAATATTATGATTAAGACACATTGGCTTTCCATTAAATTTGGACCACTTGAAGAATCTTTTGAGCTTGAGTCTCATAGGAAAGGAAACTGTGTAGATATTATCAAGAAGGCCAAAGTTTCTCTCTCATGAAATAAAGTTAAATCCACTTATTGTGAAAGTTTAGATAACTCAAGTGAGGTTACCAGACCTTTTATAAACTTTCAGATTGTTATGGTTTCTAGGGAACATTTTAAACACACCAACCAACAAATTGAATAAGGTCAGTCAAATAAATCTCATTAGAAACATACAAACTCTTGAGGCAAAAGACTTTCTCATGAAGCCATCAGGACACTGTTATTTGAGACTTTTTAAATCCTTGCATTTACAAGTGATCTGAATACTGTAAACAAGAAATAAATTTTTTTTTTTAGGAAATCCAACACATTTAACTGAAAAATATAAATGTTTTCTCCAATTACAACTGGCATTCCAGTGATAATAAACCTCAAGTTAGAAGACAAAATAGTAATACAAGAAGAAAGAGCTTACAAATTATGAGGTAGGAAATGGAGTCTGGACTTCAGGTTTCAAAACGGTGGTGTAGACAGAACCTGGCTTCCCTCCCCACCCCAACAAATACACAGGAAACTAAAAACAAATACACAGCACTAAGATTCTCACCGGCAATATCCCAGAACTCAAATATAAGGATGAATCAGTTGCTGAGGCCACAGAGAAGTGAAAAAACTCCAAGCAAAGGAGAATCAAATTTCTCTATGATGCCCTTCCAACCAATCTGTCCAGCAATAAGCATGCAGACATTTTCCCTGACTCATAGTTTCTACACTGGAAAAACTGAGATCAAGGTGGACAACCAGCTTCCCAACCATCTTGGGTTCTTTGACAGAAGACCTGCCCATACCTTAACCCACAGAAGGCATCATGAATGCCTGAAGGGAGATATATTCCTGAAGACAGCAAGAGACAAAGAGAGGAGATGGGACTACCATACCCATCCCTGGAAACTCTGCTCCATAACTTGGTCAAAGGAGATACCAAATCAGAGTGGCTGTTCAGCAGCATTATGCTAGAGGAGGTTCATTCCACAGGTCACCTGTACACCAGCCGCCAACCAGCTTTTCCACACTGCCAGGATATCCTCTTTAGGATCTCCCCTATATCTGGACTGGGAGTGCTCTGATCTTTGGCTAGAGTCAAAGCAAACGTAGGTTTAAGGTGCCACTTAGTGCCAGAAAAACAGGCAAGGACCTAGTGGAGAGATAGTAATATATTGCCTATATCAATAAATACCTATGCATCTAACACTGGAACACCTAAGTATATAAAGCAAAAATTAATAGATCTAAAGGGAGAGAGAGACTGCAATACAATGATAGGGAACTTCAACACTCCATTCTCACTAATGGACAGATCATCTAGACAATCAACAAAGAAACATCAGCATTAAGCTAGACACTAAGCCAAATAGGCCTAACTGACATTTACAGAACATTTCACCCAACTGCTGCAGAATACATATTCTTTTTATCACCATGTGGAACATTCTCCAGAATAGATCATATTTTAAGCCACAAAATAAGTCTCCACAAATTCAAAGCAGTAGAAATCATATCAGTTATCTTTTCTGACCACAATGGAACTAAAAATCAATAATAAGCGGAAACTCAGAAAATACACAAACACATGGAATTTTTTTTTTTTTTTTTTTTTTTTTTGGAGATAGAGTCTCGCTTTGTTGCTCAGGCTGGAGTGCAGTGGCATGATCTCCACTCACCGCAACATCCACCTCCCAGGTTCAAGCAATTGTCCCACCTCAGCCTCCCGAGTAGCTGGGATTACAGGTGCCTGCCACCATGCCTGGCTAATTTTTGTATTTTTAGTAGAAACAGAATTTCACCATGTTGGTCAGGCTGGTCCCAAACTCCTGACCTCAGGTGATCCACCCGCCTCGACCTCCCAAAGTGCTGGGATTATAGGCATGAGCCATCATGCCTGGCCAAATACATGGAAATTCAACAATATGCTCCTGAATGACCAATGGGTCTATGAAAAAAATAAAAATGAAATTTAAAAATTTCTTTAGACAAATCAAAATGAAAATACAACAAATTAAAATCTATGAAATACAGCCAAAGGAGTACTGAAAAGGAATTTTATAGCAATAAAAGCCTACATCAAAAAGGTTGAAACACTTCAAATAAAGATTCATAAACAATCTAATGATACAGCTCAAGGAACTAGAAAAATAAGAACAAACCAAACCCCAAATTAGTAGACAGAAAGAGATAAAGATTAGAACAGAAATAAATGAAATTTAGACTATAAAAACACACACACACACACAAAAAATCAATGAAACAAATTTGGGTTTTTTTTCTTTTTGAAAATCAACAAACCTTTAGCTAGACTAAGAATAAAAGAGAGAAGACACAAATAAATTAAATCAGAAATGAAAAAGAAGACATAACAACTGAGACCACAGAAATACAAAGACTTATAGAGACTATCATGAACAACTATATGCCAACAAAGTGGAACACCTAGAAGAAATGAATAAATTCCTGGACATATGCAACCTACCAACACTGAACCATGAAGAAGTAGAAAACCTCAACAAATACCTAGTAACAAGATTGAAGCCATAACAAAAGGTCTCCCATCAAAGAAAAGCCCAGGACTTGATGTCTTCACTACTAAATTCTTCAAAACATTTAAAGAAGTCATACAAATTCTACTCAAACTCTTCAAAAAAAAAAAAAAAAAACAAAAAAAACTGAAGAGAAGGGAATACTTCCAAACTCATTCTGTGAGTCCAGCATTACCCTGATACCAAAACTGCACAAGGACACAAGGAGAAAAGAAAACTACCGGCCAATATGACTTAGGAACATAGATGCAAAAATTGTCAGCAAAATACTAGCTAACCTAATTCAACAATACATGAAAAAGATCATTCACTATGATTGAGTGAGATTAATCTAGGGATGCAAGGATAGTTCAACATACACAAATCAATAGACACGATATGCTGGGTGTAGTGGCATGCACCTGTAGCACCAGCTACTCAGGAGGCCGAGGCTAGATGATCACTTGAACCCAAGTCCAGCCTGGGCAGCATAATGAGATCCCATCTCAAAAAAAAAATAAATTAAATAGAAAATCCAAATGCAAGTAACTAAATATAAACACATCACATTAACAGAACCAAAAACAAAAATCACATAATCATTCTAATGCATTCTGTAAAAGCATTCAGTAAAATTCAACATCCCTTCATGACAAAAACCCTCAACAAACTGGGTACAAAAGGAACACACCTCAAAAAGTAAAAGTCATATCTGACAAACACATAACCAACATCATACCGAAGGGTGAAAAATTAAAAGCCTTTCTTTTAAGATGTGGAACAAGACAAGGATGCCTGTTTTGCCCACTTTTATTCAACACAATATTAGAAGTCCTGGCCAGAGCAATTAGGCAAGCAAAATAAACAAAGGGCATCCAAACTGGAAAGGAAGAAGTCAAATTAGCCTTGTACACAGATAACGTGATCTTATATTTGGATAAACCTAAAGGCTCTACCAAAAAACTATTAGAACTGATAAACAAATGTAGTAAAGTTGGAGTATACAAAATCAACATACAAAAAAAATCGACAGCATTTATATACACCAAAAGCAAATAATCTGAAAAAGAAATCAATAAACAATATCATTTACAATATAAAACAGCTAGAAATCTATTTAACCCATGAAATAAAAGATTCATGTAAAGAAAACTATAAAATGTTGATGAAAGAAGTTGAAAAGGACACAAAGAAAGATATTCCATGCTTATGAATTAGTATAATATTGTTAAAATGACAATACCACTGAAAGCAATCTACAGAGTCAACACAACCTCTATCAAGATACCATTGACATTCTTCACAAAAGAGAAAACAAATCCTCAATTTTATACGGAACCACGAAAGACCCCAAATAGCCAAAGGAATCCTGGGCAAAAAGAACAAAGCTGGAGGAATCACATTACCTGACTTCAAAATATAGTACAGGGCCTATGTCTGGAATGGCATTTCCTCGATTTTCTTCAAGGGTTTTCACAGTTTTAGGTTTTACATTTACATCTTTAATCCATCTTTAGTTGATTTCTGTATGTGATAAAAGTAAGGGGTCCAGTTTCAATCTTCTGCATAAGGCTAGCCAGTTATCCTGGCACCATAGTCCTTTACTTATGCTTGTTTTTGTAGACTTTATCAAAGATCAGATGGTTGTTGGTGTGCAGCTTTATTTCTGGGCTGTTTCCATTGATCTATGTGTCTGTAGTTGTACCAGCCACACTGTTTTGGTTACTACAGCCTTATACTATAGTTTGAAATCCAGTAATGTGATGGCTCTAGGTTTGTTCTTTTTGCTTAGAATTGCTTTGGCTATTCAGGCTCTGTTTTGATTCCATATGAATTTTAGAATAGCCTTTTTCTAATTATGTGAACAATGTCATTGGTAGTTCGATAGAAATAGCATTGAATCTGTAAATTGCTTTGGGCAAGATTTCATGATGAAGACGCCAAAAGCAATTGCAACAAAAACAAAAAATGACAAATGGGACTTAATTAAACCAAAGAGCTTCTGCACAGTAAAAGAAGCTATCAACAGAATAAACAGACAACCCACAGAATGGCAGAAAGTATTTGCAAACTATGCATCTGACAAAGGTCTAATATCCAGAATTTACAAGGAACATAAACAAATTTACAAGCAAAAACCAAACAACCCCATTAAAAAGTAGACAAAGGACATGAACGGATACTTTTCAAAAGAAGACATACATGTGGCCAACAAGCATATGAAAAAAAGCTCACCATCACTTATCCGTAGAGGAACGCGAATCAAAGCCACAATGAGATACATCATTATCTCACACCAGTCAGAATAGTTATTATTAAAAAGTCAAAAAATAATAGATGTTGGCATGGATGTAGGGAAAAGGGAATGCTTATACACTGCTGGTGGGAATGTAAATTAGTCCAGCCACTGTGGAAAGCAGTTTGGTGATTTCTGCAAAAACTTAAAACAGAACTATCATTTGACCCAGCAATCCCATTATTGGATATATTCCAGTTACCATGATTTGATTTTATGAATGTATAAGATTATCACATGTACCATGAAAATGTGTAGCTATGTATCAATAAAAAATAACAAGAATAAACTAAAATTCTAGGTTCTGTCAGTTCCTGGGAAAAAAGGAAAAGGAAAGAGAAAGAAACTTTTCAAGTTTTCTTAGAGTTTCTCCTTGCTATTTTTTACGAGTTTTACTGAGAGCCAGAAAAATGCGGGCTGTTGAGAGATGATGACTTTGAGTTGTTGTCTTCATTAACTAGTAAATACACACTGGGGCAACCCTGGCCTTCCAAATACTCTTTCAGAATCACATATACTCACGTCTTTTATTGTACCTTAAATCCTCATACTTACTATCTCCTGACATAGAATAAATCCAAACATGTGTAGCAAGATAATGTTTTTGGTCACTAACTTCTATTGTTTTCTGTATTTTTGAAATCCCTTTATCTCATTTAAGCCTGTAGCAAACCCTGTGTCATTTCGCCACAGGGGAGCTTTGCAGAAGTACGTTGTATAGATTGGAGCAATTCCTGCTGGCCAAATTGCATGTCTTTGGCATGGGGATATATCTACCCCTTAGAAACGGTGCCTCTCTCTTCACCCAAAGGCACCATCTGCTCACCCAAAAGGATGCCCACAGTGCTGTGCCTGCCCAGAAGGCCATTCTCTTATTCCTGTGGGTTTGTGGGATTAGAAAGGCTAGGCACACCGAGGAAAATTGAATTTGATGGAAAAGGAAGCCTAAGGACACTGACAGAAGAGAGTTTCAGGTAAGAGGGATTTCTCCCAGAGCAGAAAGAGGATCTTTCAAGCAGCAAAAGAAGTCAAGGATTCTCATAAGCAGAGGAACTGCTCAGTGTCCCCGAAACATGGCAGGATCTGAGAAGGAATGGGAGTCGCAGGACCTCAGCATCAGAGGGGCACACTTGAAGGGGCTACATGGTTCCATAGTGGATTTCTTCTCAGAAACCAGATAACTGGTATTGGAGTCTCCCAGTACCCTAGGAGAAGACTGAGAAATGGGGCCACCAAGAGGGGAGGTAAATGCCTAGACTAAGGTTCAGTTTCCCACCAAAAGGTTGGGTGGGAGCTCAGAGTCAAAGATTAGGTCGAGTAAACAAAATGCCTATTCCTTGCACAACTGAATTTGAGCTCTGAGAGGCCTATTGGGTACACATGTCAAAGAAGAACATTCTCCAAATGGTCCTGACCAGTTGCTCAGTCATCCTTGAAAAGTAGGTTCTAGGCCGGGCGCGGTGGCTCAAGCCTGTAATCCCAGCACTTTGGGAGGCCGAGACGGGTGGATCACGAGGTCAGGAGATCGAGACCATCCTGGCTAACACGGTGAAACCCCGTCTCTACTAAAAAAATACAAAAAAACTAGCCGGGCGAGGTGGCGGGCGCCTGTAGTCCCAGCTACTCCGGAGGCTGAGGCAGGAGAATGGCATAAACCCGGGAGGCAGAGCTTGCAGTGAGCTGAGATCCGGCCACTGCACTCCAGTCCGGGCGACAGAGCGAGACTCCGCCTCAAAAAAAAAAAAAAAAAAAAAAAGAAAAGTAGGTTCTGAACCTTGCATCATGTGCTACTGTGGACCAGTATCTACCATGAAAACTGTCACAAAAGTCAATTCCTTCGAATCTCAATGACAATTAAAAGTAAATTCTAATTCACCCTTCCCTACACATGGGAAAAGTGAGATCAGGGAGGTGAAGTAATTTGCACAAGGATATTCAGTGAGTAAATCACAGAGCTAAACTGCGAACCTCAATCTTTTAAATACCAAAGCCTATTTTTTTTAACTATACCAGTAGTTTTCAAACTATGTTCCATAAAACCTATAAGAGAGGGCTCCAAATGTTCATCCAATTAGATTTTGTCTTTTATAGTTTTAACTATTTTAAAATGAATAAAAAAGCAACACCTCCAAATTCTACAACTTTGGCAGCCACCAGTACGCTAATTTTTGTTATCAGGTTCATTGGGTTTCATGCAGCTCTCAGAATAAAGCTTCTCCTACCACCTCTAGATACATGCTCGAACTCTTGTAAATGTGTCATCAGGAAGACTATAGTTATATTATATCTGAGGGAAGGCAATTAGTTCAGATATGTGAATATTCAGTCATGTAAAATGGTACAAACAGGAACAGAACTTAAGCAAACGTTTGCCGCACTCAAATGCCAAACAACGTTAAATACTTAAATACCAGTTTGGAACAAGCTGCCATCTTGGCAAAAGAGAGCAATAATAAGTACATGGGTGCCTCCTTACATTTGGAAAGTATTCTATCATTGACATTTTAGCGTTTCTAGGATCAGTTTAATTGAATATTAAGTATACAAGGCAAGCTATTAAAAACTGGTTACCATGTTTCTCTATTCCTCATGTTTTCTGTAAGCTCATATTAAAACTAGAGGCTCAATTGTGGGGGCACAACAACATCACTGGTGATAGTGTGCACTTCCAACTGATACCAGGAGGCACACAATATCCAGTTGCCCCACTTTTAGCGATGCTATCATTGATATTAGGGTACAGGTGATATCGGTGTGCTCTATCATGAATTTCTCAATCAACCATTTACCTAACAGTTTTAAGCAGCCATTGATGATAATTACCAAATCCATCCTTTCATTAGGGATTTTTTTTTAAAAAAATAGGTAGCTTCCTAGTATTTATTCTGCATTTTTAAGCTGTGATTCTCCTGTAAACAAGAAGTTTTGTCAGCTTTTAGATTACCCTGAAAACAGTCAAATTCAGAATGTAAGACAGTTTACAGGAAAAATACTCCAGTTTCTTCAACAAATAAATGTGGTTTAAAAAACAAAAATAGGGGGATCCCTTGTGGAGTAAAACAGACATATCAACTAAGTTCACCTGTGATTCTTATTTGGAGATTGAATCAAAGACCAACTGTTTTGTTTTTTTAAGGACATGTTTAAGACAATCAGAAAAAATGAAAATTAACTAGTCATTAGATGTTAATTATGGAATTATGATTATCTTTTTGGTTGTGATAATAGTCCTTTCCACTAGCTAAGCACTGAAGTATTTACTGTGCAATGATATATTTTTAATTTGCTATAAAACGTTCTAGCCACCTCCCAAAAAAGGAGGGGTCTAGATTAAAACATAACCACAGAAAGAAACATAACAGCAGAAGGTTGAGAGTTGTTGAAGTTGGGTTGATGGATACATGGGAGTTTATTATTCTATTCTTTAATTTTGTATCACATTTTGATAATAAAAACTTTAAAGAAATAAATTCAATTGAGTAGATCCAGAAATAGGTGAGAAAGATAATAAAATGGCTACCACTTGCAATTATTCATCAGTGTGTGAATCAAGATCTTCTATCACTCAGTAGAACGCATAAACTTAAACTCAAGTTTGGAAAACAGCCTTCAGTTTACTTCAAAACACCACTTAAGGTGTTTCAAAGAACATCATAATAGTTCTGGAATTGATAATGATCGTCTCAAAATCTAGTTTCAAAAAATGAGTGATATATCAACACAGTACAGAGATCAGATGGGTTATCATCATCGTGTCCTACATAGCACATCTTATCCTGATAGCATTAGAAGATGGCTCATTTCATCACCAAACATAGACACACAATTGTCTCTGGAACTCAGAATTTCCTCCTGAGTAGAGGGGAGTCCTTTCAATGACCAAAGATTTTTACTGAGAATTCCATTGTCTAACCTAGAGGTGAGAAAACTACAGCCAATGGGCCAGCCCGCCACACAGCCATACCTTTGTTGTCTACAGTTGCTTTCCCAGACACAATGGCAGAATTAAGTAGTTGCAACAGAGACCAGATGGCCTGCAAAGCCTAAAATATGTATTATCTGGCCCTTTACCCAAAAAATGTGCCAATCTCTGGTCTAAATCAAAAGATGAACTTTAAGATTTAGATTTTAGAAGGTTAAAATACACGAGATGAGGGCAATACCTGTCTAAAATTTGAATATCAATATTTCATTAATATTTTCTGATTTGACTAAGGACAGAATTGGGGAGAAAATCAGTCATGCAACAACATTTTCATTATCAGTCAAAGTAACTGTGGAAGTAAAACAAAATAAAACCCAGCAGGATCAAAGCACAAAACTATTTGACGAATGTTATTTGAATTATTGCATAGCTCTTTCATTGGTGAGTCTTTAGCTGTTGGTAGTTTTCGGACAGGCTCCTGATTTTACCAATGTGATCTGCCTCAGGGTATGTCCATGTGGCCCATTGCTTTATGGAAGACATGGTTAGTCTTCCAACAGAAAACGCAGGCAAGCACTTGGAACAGAACAAGTTTTACTGCATCTTTGAAAAGGAGGGAGGAGAGATTCAGAGTGAATTTGGTAACTAAAATTTAGGTGTGTGCACAAGAAAATGTTAGTGAAAGAGGAAAAAAAATCATGGCATGTGTTTTCTCCTCTGTCAAGAGAATGAGGAGGCAAGGACAAGAGCAGGGCACAGAAAGTCTCTGCTAACAACAGGAGACCTGTAGTCCCCTTCCCACTGGAATTTAGGAACCTTAGACTTGCTCTGAGTAGGCATATGAGGGCCAGATCACAGATCACTTGAAACTAATTCACTAATTTTCCAAAAGGCTTACAAAACTTGTGTGGTAATGGCGTACATTCTGCAAATCCGGGAGAAGGGAATATTCTAGATTCTACTATTCAATAAAAATGTTTTATGTTATTATTTCACTAAGGCAGCATGAGTCTCTTTCTCCAGAATGGCACCCCTGGCACCCCAAAAGGCTAATTTAGGACTGAGCAAAGAAGATGAATGGGTCCTCATTATACCTTCAAGATATGTTCATTGGATGACTTGTCATCAGGGGACACATACAAACGGATGAACACAGAATTGCTGTATTGACCACGAAACGTTGCAAGTGTCTGCAGAAGGCTGAACTTTCTCTCTGACCAAACCCCTTCAGGGCCAATATTAGATTCAAGCACGGGCCAGCGGAAAGGTGAATGCCGTAGGATGTGTAGCAGTGGCCTGGCATCTGCTTTTTCAATCGCTTCTGAAAGGAAGCAGATATGAAGAGAAAGTTAGAATTGCAAACTGGATCAACACACTAGAATTCAAGTGCATCTTCTCAAGACAAAATTCCCATAAGGCTCCAGCTTAAAATTTCAGCCGTTAGGAAGTAGGTAAAAGAGGTGGGGTGAGATGAGCATAATCACAGAGACAGAACTACCTACGATCCACACTTCAATGTGACTGTCTACACCTAGTGTTCTTGCCAGGACAGCTGACCAGGGAAACTGCTGGATATTCACTACAATAAACATGGACTCTCTACATGGAACCCAGTCAATGAATAATACTTGGTGGGACTAAGGTACAACCCTAACTAAAGGAATGCCTCAATAAAGCCAATCACTACCCAACGAAGAAGAAGTGATGCTTCAGATTCCTGTCTTTTGTTGCTCTTTTCTAGCTCATCACATGATACCCCAAATCCTAGACCAGTTGACACACTTCCCACAGGCACTGGCTTCTTCCTGCGACGGCCTTGAGAAGGCAGACTAGGTAAAGTGACCAGTATCTAATTCCAATCAGACCCAAGGTGTTGAGACAGGGCTAAGGCCCCAACAAAGATGCCTGTTAGGCTGACACAGGAACCTGGCATGCCTGGGAATCTGGATTTCTCTAGGCTCTAGTAGGTGCACTCCCTCCCAGTCTCTTTCTCAAGCCAGACTTGGCCTGGCTTCTGGATTCTGGTTTCTGAATCAGATACAGTAGAGTTTGCCCTGTTGACTTTTTCTAAGTTTCTCAGGGAGTAAATGATACCCAAAGAATCCAACCCATATAAATAAGATTATTTTCTCCACCAAGCCAGTACCAACATTAACTAAGATGGGACTAGTCAAAATCCAGTCTTTGACAATCATTCCTTTAACACTTTCAAACATTAATAGAATTCTTAGTAGTTCTCTTCTTCCTCAAACAGTATATTAAAACATTAATAGAACTCTAAAGGATAGGTATGGTAAATACTTTATTTAGTTTTCTTCATCACTCACTCTCATTCATGCAGGATGAATAAAGGATTTTGGCTTTCTGTATGGCTTCGGTGTCCCGCCTTCTACTGATCGATTTCTCCAAAAGTTCTGGGAAGGTTAAGAAAGGATTCATTAGTATCCACCCACATGTGCTGCCAAGTTGGAAGTCATTTGATAATCACAATTCCAACCTCCAGAAAATTAAATATAAAGACAGACAACCCTGGAAAAGACAGATCTATCAAAGATATGCAGACAACAGAACAGATTCCAAGTTGCATGAGGTTCAAATAAAAATAGTTTTACATTCTCTTATCCAGGGCACTCCTAACTCAAAAGAAACCAAAAGTTCAATTTCCAACTGAGACTGGATCTTCTACAGGGGTCAATTTCTTCAACCACCTACACAAAAGGAAACAGAATTCATTTGTTCAAGAATCAAAAATAACTGAATTCTGCCCCTTGTTCCTGGACCAAGTAATATTCTCAACGGAGCTAATTTCATCGGGGTTGTGTTTCTTGAGATTTCTCCACGGCCCAGTCTCTCAGGGAGGTCACCCGGAAGAAATTTCCCATTAGAAGTTTTATCCAATGTTGAATAAACATGCTGTGGACATGGAAGAAGTTCTTTAGACAGGAAATGGAGAGACTAGATTGGAAAATCTACCCGAATTGCCTGAAAACTTGCCCACTTACACATGCAAAGTCCTAGACATCTAAAAGAGTCCATGTGTATACAACGGTAGCCAGCACAGACATAGGCCCAACTGGAAAATAATTTTCTATTTATAAAATCACTAATAATAATGTTTGAAGGTAGAAAATGATAGTTGTCACTATTTCATTAAATAAGGAAAGAGGAAAGCCAGGACTCAATGAAAACAACCGTCTCCCGAAAAAGAGAACCTTGAACATACTTGAGAGTATCAGTCTACCAACGTGAAGCCAAGATGAAAAATCCCCGTGGTGACTGCAGCACCAGGGCACTGCCTTCACCAAACTATGTCAAACTGCCTTGTCAAGGCATTTGGGGAAACAACCTAGCAGCCATCATAACCATAGTATAACAGATATTCCTATAATACTCTGAATAGCTTCAAGACAAAATGTACAGCACTAATTAAATTAATACATAATTATGTATCTCCTGAAGAGGAATCTTCCTTCTAAACTAGAATTTCTACAGTTTAAAAAAAAAAAAAAAAATGCAAGCCAGAGCTCCTGTCCAGTTTTTTAAAACTAAGCACCTATACCTAAAACGAGTCCATATAACTAGATAGATTCCAGTGAAATAAATTAAATTGGGTTGGATGTATTTTCAATTATTTCAGATTGTTTGGGGTTTCTTTCTTGTGTATCATCATAATAATAAAATCAAGACAACTAGCCCCAAGGATTTTTTTTTTTTTTTTTTTTTTTTTTTTTTTTTTTGAGACTGAGTATCACTCTGTCGCCCAGGCTGGAGTGCAGTGGCATGATCTCAGCTCACTGCAGCCTCCACCTCCCGGGTTCAAGCAATTCTCCTGTCTCAGCCTCCCAAGTAGCTGGGATTACAAGTGCCTGCCACCACACTCAGCTAATTTTCTGTATTTTTAGTAGAGATGGAGTTTCACCATGTTGGCCAGGCTGGTCTCAAATGCCTGACCTCAGGTGATCCGACTACCTTGGCCTCCCAAAGTGCTGGGATTACTGGAGTGAGCCGCCACACCAGGTCCCCAAGGATTTTTTAAAGGAGACTTTTTTTTTAATAGACAAAAAGATCTAAAGCCATATCCACATATATTTCCATTCAAATCGGCTCCTGTGCCCTTCCATTATATTGCTTACACAGTCAATAGACTGTTTGGGAAACATACTTAGGAGCAAATAATCCAAATTTCATTTAGGGTTGTGATGATGTTCTGATGCTATAAACACTCCACGGGCTAAAAAGCATGAATGCCCTAAGGGCCAAACAAGCCACAGGAGCAAAAAGAACTAAAAGCATGAAACATTTACCTGTGTCTGCTCCCAAGGCGTGCTATCTATCACAAGGAGGGGAAAAAGAGGACCAGCATATGCTAAATAGGGCAATCGCAAAACACTAGCCATGCCCGAGTATCAATAATTCATGTATGTCAAAATTCTGGTTTCTGTACCAGAATTTGGCTTTTAAAACAGATTCGGCTATCACAAGTTCCTTATCATACCCTTTTCCTTCTCTGCTTTCCTTCTCTCTGAGCCCAAGCAGACAGGAGAGCATTGATATGCAGACAGTTATGTGGCAATCAGTTGACAGCATCCATTTTACGTATCTCTGCATGTGAATTAGCAGTAAGAAGAACAAAATGTAGCCTGGAGAGTTAATGAGTAGAAAACAAAGCCTGCCTACCACAGGTAATTACTCAGGTTATTAAAATGTCCCCAAAGCATTGAGAAAGGCTCATGGGTCACCCATACAGAGGCATTCCAATCATAGCCTGTGTTGTTTCTTGGAGGATTTCTCAATCCCCAACCTACCCCACCCAGGTATTTCTTACCACCTTACAACCGCAAAGGACAACTGCAGTTCATAAAACTGCAGGCCAGGCACGGTGGCTCATGCCTGTAATTCCAGCACTTTGGGAGGCTGAGGCGGGCAGATCACGAGGTCAGGAGTTTGAGACAAGCCTGGCCAATATGGTGAAACCCCGCCTCTAGTAATAATACCAAAATTAGCCGGGCATGGAGGCGCACACCTGTAGTCTCAGCTACTTGGGAGGTTGAGGCAGGAGAATTGCTTGAACCCGAGAGGTAGAGGTTGCAGTGAGTCAAGATCTGGCCACTGCACTCCAGCCTAGGTGACAGAGTGAGACTGTATTTCAAAAAAAAAAAAATACTACAGCACAGCAAACCTCAGACTTTAAAATTGGTTTGAGAAGTTCTTCTGATCATCAGATTTGAAAACTAAGTATTTTTCTTCTCACTATGCTCCATCAAATAAAAAAAAAATTTTTTTTTAAAGGCAACATAATAGACGTGGGGGTGGGGGGTGCTTTGGAATCACACAGACATGGGTTCCAGCTGCAGCTTGCTGCAACTTGCTAGCTGGAATTCTAGCGAGTTATTTAATCTCTCTAAGCCCCAGTTCCTTAATCTGTAAAGTCAAATAATAAGAGTACATGCTTCCCAGGATTGTGCTGAGGATTTAAAATTTTTAATGCACAGAAAGCCCCCATCTCGGTGCCTGGGCACATGATAACGGGGATCAAAAAGTGGTGACTTAAACAGGATTACAGGCAGAATTAGCCCTATACAAAACTGTCAAGTAATCAAGCTTGTTTCCAGTGCTTCCTCCATAATTGTTTTTGTTCTCCTGCTTGCTTCTCAGGATATTGGTGGCCAAAGGACTTACGCTAACCTAAGACACTGCCAGGCTGTGTGTAGGACTATTTCACAAACTGGACCTGCTCTAGCCACCTTGCAAAGCCCCATGCTCTCAACACTTCCTCTGCTTCTATAGTAGAGGCAGTTCTAAATGGGGAGACATATTTTGCAATCAGTGTTAACCTCCAAAAATATTTTGCTCACATTCTTCATCCTGGACAACAAAGCATTTTCTTTTTTTATATAAACTTTTTCAATGAAAGTACAGAAAAGTACACAAATAATACAACATACAGAAAAGTACACAGACCATAATGTGAAGAATGTTCACAAAGTTAACACACTCAAGTAACCAGCATTATTCATTACTGGAACCCCAGAAGCCCCTTGTGCTCCCTTCCAATCACTACCCCCAACCAAGAAAACTAACATCCTCTATGGTAAAATACTTATTCAAGTCTATATCACATATTTAGAGAGCAATCTACCTTTTTGTTATTATTTTGTAGAAGCGCTTTCTATATTCTACATAAAAGTCCTTTTTGAATATATTATAAAATATCCCCTATTACATAGACTTCATTTTTTTTTTTATTATACTTTAAGTTCTAGGGTACATGTGCATAACGTGCAGGTTTGTTACATATGTATACATGTGCCATGTTGGTGTGCTGCACCCATCAACTCGTCAGCACCCATCAATTCATCATTTATATCAGGTATAACTCCCAGTGCAATCCCTCCCCC
>NC_045456.1:1413034-1414291 GCF_002776525.5 Piliocolobus tephrosceles
TCCAAGTGAGCTCATTGTTCAGTTCCCACCTATGAGTGAGAACATGCAGTGTTTGGTTTTCTCTTCTTGTGATAGTTTGCTAAGAATGATGGTTTCCAGCTGCATCCATGTCCCTACAAAGGATGCAAACTCATCCTTTTTTATGGCTGCATAGTATTCCATGGTGTATATGTGCCACATTTTCTTAATCCAGTCTGTCACTGATGGACATTTGGGTTGATTCCAAGTCTTTGCTATTGTGAATAGTGCCGCAATAAACATACGTGTGCATGTGTCTTTGTAGTAGCATAATTTATAATCCTTTGGGTATATACCCAGTAGTGGGATGGCTGGGTCATATGGTACATCTAGTTCTAAATCCTTGAGGAATCGCCATACTGTTTTCCATAATGGTTGAACTAGTTTACAATCCCACCAACAGTGTAAAAGTGTTCCTATTTCTCCACATCCTCTCCAACACCTGTTGTTTCCTGATTTTTTAATGATTGCCATTCTAACTGGTGTGAGATGGTATCTCATTGTGGTTTTGATTTGCATTTCCACATCTACAACCATCTGATCTTTGACAAACCTGAGAAAAACAAGAAATGGGGAAAGGATTCCCTATTTAATAAATGGTGCTGGGAAAATTGGCTAGCCATAAGTAGAAAGCTGAAACTGGATCCTTTCCTTACTCCTTATACGAAGATTAATTCAAGATGGATTAGAGACTTAAATGTTAGACCTAATACCATAAAAACCCTAGAAGAAAATCTAGGTAGTACCATTCAGGACATAGGCATGGGCAAGGACTTCATGTCTAAAACACCAAAAGCAACGGCAGCAAAAGCCAAAATTGACAAATGGGATCTCATTAAACTAAAGAGCTTCTGCACAGCAAAAGAAACTACCATCAGAGTGAACAGGCAACCTACAGAATGGGAGAAAATTTTTGCAATCTACTCATCTGACAAAGGGCTAATTTCCAGAATCTACAAAGAACTCAAACAAATATACAAGAAAAAAACAAACAACCCCATCAAAAAGTGGGGAAAGGATATGAACAGACATTTCTCAAAAGAAGACATTCATACAGCCAACAGACGCATAGACCTCATTTTTAATGGTATCTTGTAATAAACTGAAATCATTTAATTTAGTTCAGCTTGTCCATTTTTCTCCTCCATGGTTACCACATGTAACCATATCCTGTTCAAGAAATCTCTGCCCATCCCAAACTCAGAAGACAGTTTACATTTTCTTTTCTTTTTTTTTTTT
>NC_045456.1:1414391-1429132 GCF_002776525.5 Piliocolobus tephrosceles
GCCAGGTTGGAGTACAGTGGCACGATCTCGGCTCACTGCAACCTCTGCCTCCCGGGTTCAAGAGATTCACCTGCCTCAGCCTCCCGAGTAGCTGGGACTACAGGCATGCGCCACCATGCCAGGCTAATTTTTTGTACTATTAGTAGAGGTGGGGTTTCACCATGTTAGCCAGGCTGGTCTCAAACTCCTGACTTCAGGTGATCCACCTGCCTCAGCCTCCCAAAGTGCTGGGATTACAGGCATGAGCCACCACGCCCAGCTTGTATTTTTAGTAGAGATGGGGTTTCACCATGTTGGTCAGGCTGGTCTCGAACTCCTGACCTCCGGTGATCCACCCACCTCGTCCTCCCAAAGTGCTGAGATTACAGGCATGAGCCACCGCGCGCAGTGACAGTTTATGTTTTCTTCTAAAATCTTTATTGTTTCACATTTAGATCTATAGTCCATCTAAAATTTGTTTTTGACCATGGTGTGGACAACCATGCCTTTGTAACACAAGCCTAGTCTCAAAGGGGATGAAACATGTGAGAATTTTAATAATAAAGATATTTTTGGTCATTGGGACTCAAATAATATCACCAAGAAATACTTTTGGTATAAAACACTGGCATTAACAACGGCTATACTCCATTAGATTGAATACTCTTTTGGGCAGGGGCTGGGTCACATTCATGTTTGAACACCCGGGACCCAGAGCTTGGCATGGCTGGTGCTTAGTTAATGTTCGCTGAGTTGAATTCCTGACAAGAAAAGTCTGAGAGAGACTTTCGTCCAGTTGAAAAAGAACTATGAGAAGCTGGACTACTTTCATTATTTCTTTTTACAATCAGCAATGCCCTGATCATACTAACACCACAATCTCTTTTTTTCACATCTCAGTCCCTATATTATACAATGAAATCCAAGACTTCATTCATCTGTTTTCATGAATGCCAGTTTTAAGGGTACCTACGTTTTATTTTCATCAGTGGTCTCAGCTTTATCATCCATTCCCAATGCCCTGCTCTTCTATACTGGGGAGAAAAAAATACTTAGTTATGCTCGGAAGCTGAAGGAGGACTATCAGTCCTCACTCAATTCCATTCTGCTGCTCAGACACGACATTTATTGAGTGCTCTAGAATACAAAAAGGAAATTCCAAAGGAAGGATGAGGCCTTTGAGGATTTTATAGTACCCTGCTTAGTCAAGAGTTCATAACAGCCACCTGGAGCTCAGGCCAATCATTTAAAGTTTCTACAATATCTAAGACATATCCACCTAATACATTTCTCAAAAACTCCACATATGCAAAGTTTTAGGCCTGTGAGCAACAACCTACCAAGAGCCTTGATGTTGAGCTGACATTTGAATGAAGTGTCTCAGGAGCACAGGAACTCTTAAAAAGCACCCTCCTTTGTGTTCTTTCTCCTGACCCTACAATATTTCCATGTGCCTATTCTAAAAGGGGTCCTCTGGCTACTTGCTAAGAGACCAGTGAATCCCGGAGCCATTTGCTTGATTTGCTTAATGGGTACTTTTAGAGACAGCGTCTTATGTGTCACCCAGACTGGAGAACAGGCATAATCACAGCTCACTGAAGCCTCAACCTCCTTGGCTCAAGTTATCCTCTCACCTCAACCTCCCAAGTAGCTAGGACTACAGGTGCACACCACCATGCCGTGGCTAATTGTTTTATTTTTGTTTTTGTAGAGATGGGGTCTCGCTATATTGCCCAGGCTGGTCTTGAACTCCTGGCCTCAAGTGATCCTCCCAACTCAGCCTCCCATAGCACTGGGATTACAGGCATGAGCCACTATACCTAGCCAGCAATTGCATTCTAAAATCTTCACATCAATGTCACCAAGGTAAATTCTCAATTTCGGGCAGATTATGGTAACATTTCTCTTTTGGAAATTAGAGGGAGTGCCCTCTGATTCTGGTGAAAGAAAGAACATGGAAAATTAAAACTGTGGAAAACCAAATCTATACTTTAAGCTTCCACATCTACATAATGAACAGGATGTTCTCTAGACCTACACTTTTTTAAAACTTATTATATCATGGCCTGCTTTCTCCTTTGGTGGTACTTAAAAACTACCTTTGGATGGTCTACGGTTGAATGTTGCCTCTAATCCTATTTTTAGCCCTTGTTGATTTTCTAGGCTACAGATTTCAATTTGGTGTCCAGGTTCCTCAGTTTATTTACTATACCGAAAATTTTCATTTTTCTAACTCACACTGCATGGGTATTAAAGGTATTAAACCCTTATGCAGTTAAACCTGCAGACTCTAAATCAGCTTGCAAAGCTTGTTGTTATTCTCATTAAAAAATAAAATTCAAGTTAACTAAGTCATGGTCCGTGGATCCTGTAACTCTCATATACTTTCACACGAATTGTGTGACGCTCAGCTTGGCAGTTCCTCAGCCCCACGGCCAGCCACGCATGGGATTAACTGAATCTGTTTGACATACTGAAAAGCCAATAAGAGCTGTTATTTCTCATTCCTCTAGAAAACTCCCACCTAAATATAGGGATAGAAGCTGTCAGAATTATTTTCTCTGTTCATTTTTTATGATCATCTTATAAACAATAATTGTTAAGCATCAGCTTAAGAAAAAGGTGCAGAGATGATTTTAAGGAGATTAATATCCTCTAAATTAATCTAAATCATGGGTTACCAAATAACACAAAAATGTTCCCTTTTAACACAAAAGACCTCTTTGTCCATAATGAAATTAATTATATAAAATTGCCAGATACTACAAAACTCTAACAGAAGGTAACTCTTTTATTATGTTCACTTATAAGTGAATTTATAAGAATTATAATTATCAAGGTGATACTTCAAAATAATTTCAATTTTAGCATTATTCTTTGATAGCATAGCATTATAATGAATCTGCCAATCTGATGTTTTAACTCAATATAAATAGCTTTCCTATTTAGATACTTTGTATCCTAGCAGATAATTCCATGTAAGGTCTGTGCCAAACCTGAGGTTTAAAATAAATCTATCCTGTTTTTTCATATCACATTTTTACTACTAACTCTAATTATATATATTTTTTCTCCTTCCTATTTCTTTTGAGACAGTCTCACTCTGTCGCCCAGGCTGGAGTGCAGTGGCATGATCTCAGCTCACTGCAACCTGTGCCTCCCGGGTTCAAGCTATTCTTTGCTTCAATCTCATGAATAGCTGGGATTACAGGCACTTGCCACCATGCCCAGCTAATTTTTTTGTGTTTTTAGTAGAGTCGGGATTTCACCACATTGGCCAGGCTGGTCTCAAACTCCTGGCCTCAAGTGATCTGCCTGCCTTGGCCTCCCAAAGTGCTGGGGTTACAGATGTGAGCCACCACACCTGGCCTCTAACTCCTATTTTATCCATCTTAACATTACAAGGAAAAAGCCGTGTGTGTTTATATACTCCCTGCAATGGTCCTTCCTGAACAATCCTAAGACATCCAAGGACCAGTAACAACAGTGTTCGCTTTTTAAGCGCCAGTTCTGTGCCAGGTGTATTATATTAATACACAACCTCAATTAACCTCCCCAGCAATCCTAAGAAACACATACCATAACTCCATTCTACAGGCAAGAAAACTGTAAGAACTTGTCCAAGGAGACTCAGTTAGTAAAGGTTAGAGCTTGGATTTGGACTCAGGTCTCTGACTCCGGTTAATTCAACCATCAGATACCCAGAAAAATTCTGCAAGTTGCTTTCCTGTGAGAGTGGGCCCCCAGTGGCTAAACCAGAGGCAGCTATGCCCTCATGGAATTCCCCGACAGATCTCTCCACCATAACTGAAGGAAAGACCTTCCCTGGTTATATCATAACTTCTTTTTGCAGTGGTGGAATGACTTTGTGATGAGCCATCTACTCCGTTTGTCCTGTCACCCTATTTTTGACCAGGGACACAGATTCCTGAGGCACCTAACCAGAGGCAGGAGGCCTAGTGAGGTTAGAACAGAACAAAGTTGGCTGGTCCTCAAGGCTTGACCTCACATTTTGCTCTAGTCTAAGCCAGTGGTTTCTAAACGTGAGTGTACATTGGAAAAATCAAGAGACCTTGTTAGGCCAGGCGTGGTGGCTCATGCCTGTAATCCCAGCACTTTGGGAGGCAGAGGCAGGCGGATCACCTGAGGTCAGGAGTTTCACACCAGCCTGGCCAACATGGTAAAACCCCATCTCTACTAAAATTACAAAAAAAAAAAAAAAAATTAGCTGGGCGTGGTGGTGGGTGCCTGTAATCCCAGCTACTCGGGAGGCTGGGCAGGAGAATCGCTTGAACCCGGAAGGTGGAGGCTGCCGTGAGCCAAGACCGTGCCATTGCACTCCAGCCTGGGTGACAAGGAAACTCCGTCTCAAAAACTAGGAAAAAAAAAAAAGGGGGGGGGGGGGGGGGGAGCTTGTTACAATGCAAATGGCTGTGTTTTGACTTGAGTGTCTAATTCAGTAGGTCTGGGGTGGGGCCCAGGATTTTGCATTACTAACAAATTGCCAGGTAAAGTTGATGCTGCAGGTCAGGGGAATACACTTTGAGAATCACTACTTTAAACCAACAGCACTCACCAGTCTTTCTTGATGCCTGCAATCCCAGGAAACATCAGCAGCCCAGATTCCCACCTCTGCCATTCCTACCCTACCTCAAATCAAAAAAGGAACTTTTGGCCGGCGCGGTGGCTCACGCCTGTAATCCCAGCATTTTGGGAGGCCGAGGCAGGTGGATCACGAGGTCAGGAGATCAAGACCACGGTGAAACCCCATCTCTATTAAAAATACAAAAAAAAATTAGCCAGGTGCGGTGGCAGGCGCCTGTAGTCCCAGCTACTCGGGAGGCTGAGGCAGGAGAATGGCGTGAACCCGGGAGGCAGAGTTTGCAGTGAGCCAAGATCACACCACTGCACTCCAGCCTGGGCGACAGAGTGAGACTCCATCTCCAAAAAAAAAAAAGGAGCTTTTGTCCTGTCTTTACTGATTTCCTCACTCTGCAGCTCCATTTTAACTTGGTGTCAACATTCTTCAAGGAGGACACTAAACACTTTGTTTTGTTTTGGAAACACTCTCCTTGCATTGGCCCATTTAGGTCTAAGTTAGTTTCTCAGTTCTGCCAACCTCAGTTTTAAAAAGTTCTTTTCTTAAACGTAAAATGCAATAGGGGTTTGATGTGAGGGTTGATTCACAGATTCAAGAGTGGAAAAAATATCAACAGTATGCCAGAAAGACTCTCAAAGTGAAAGAAAGAATACCATACAGGGTATTTCTTTTTTTTCCCCCGAGACAGGGCCTCACTCTGTTGCCCGGGCTGGAGTGCAGTGGTGCGATCCCGGCTCACTGCAACCTCCACCTCTTGGGCTCAAGAGACTCTCCTGCCTTAGCCTTCTGAGTAGCTGGGACCACAGGCATGTGCCCCAGTGCCTGGTTAATTTTTATTTTTAGTAAAGATGAGGTTTCGCCATGCTGCCCAGGCTGGTCTCGAACTCCTGGGCTCAAGCGATTCACCCACCTCAACCTCCCAACATGTTGGGATTACACGCATGAGCCACCACGCCCAGCCGGCTATCTATTTTCAATTCCAGTTTATACCACACCCTCAAGAGAGGAAGAGAGATAAACATCACATCCCTGAAATCCTAAAAAATCTAAGCTTCAGACAATTCCTCCCTCGTCTATGAAAGTGGCATCAAAACACTGTAAACATAGGTTTAAAAAGCCACTTCCCAACTAACCCCTGTTTTCACTCCCACCTTCTATGAGGAGGTGAGAGAAGGAGGGGTTCTATTCCTGGCTGTTCAAACCACAATGTGTGGTCGAGGGAGACTACTCCTCCAGAACTGGGTTTCTGACAGTGAGAGATCAGACGTAAGCGTTTCTTTCCTTCTCTATGCAGAATCATCTCCCCCAAAAGCGGGGAAGCAACATCACCTTTGGCACAAGCAGTGAACCCAAAGGGGCAAAAGTGCTGGTAGAACGAGTGCTGACTACCATGCCCACCAGTAGCTGCCATGGCTTCCCTGGAGGATTTTGCCCCATGAGTGGGGGTGCTTGACAAAATACCTTCCTAAGTTCAAAGAAATCAAGGGCAACAAAGAAGAAGCAATGATCTTTCATGTTGACCTAAGGAGAAAATAGAAAAAAGGATAAACAATTATGCCTTGGTATTTCCTGTAACAAGGAAGTCAAACTCTACCTTCGTTTGGATATCAAGCTAGAAAACAGGTCAGCGTGATGGGGCCGGAAAAGCATGAATTGGTCACCATGAGTCAGCTACCTCCTCCAAGCCATTCTCCACAGACAGCAGCACGCTCTAGCAAAGCATATTGCTCATTGCATCCCCCGACATGATATTTACAAACACCTTCCCATTGCCCTAGGATAGAGTCTAAAATCTTTACATGGCCTACAAAGCCTGTATGCTCTGCCCCCGCCTTTCTCTTCAGTTTTGTCATTTATCCCTCTTCCCTTCCAACTCAGAGCTCCAGTCACACTGGGCTTCTTGGGTTTCCTCAAAGGCACCAGCTAGACAGAGTCTCTGTGCTTGCAACTCTTTCCGCCAGGGTTAAAATTGGAGACATTTGAAATGAGAGACCCATAATCTGTGGGGGACAAATTATATGGCTGGATCAGTTTAGGCAAGTCACACAATCTTCTTGACCTTCACTTCCTCAGATATAGGGCAAAGACAGAAATAAACAATGGTGACTGCTGACATCACAGAATTAGAGTGAAGACAATAGAGAAAACAAACGATTCTCTAAAGAAATAAAATTAGTATCAAGAAACGCTTGGACCGGCCGGGCGCCGTGGCTCATGCCTGTAATCCCAGCACTTTGGGAAGCCGAGGCAGGCGGATCACGAGGTCAGGAGTTCGAGACCATCCTGGCCAACATCGTGAAACCCCGTCTCTACTAAAAATACAAAAATTATCAGGGTGTGGTGGCGTGTGCCTGTAATCCCAGCTACTTGGGAGGCTGAGGCAGGAGAATCGCTTGAACCAGGGAATCGGAGGTTGCAGTGAGCCAAGACTGTGCCACAGCACTCCAGCCTGGCAACAGAGTAAGACTTCGTCTCAAAAAAAAAAAAAAAAAAAGAAAAGAAAAGAAAAAAGAAAAAAGAAATGCTTGGGCCTTGAGGAAGTGGACTTATGAATTTAGAATAGACCAGCGGGTAGCAGAAGCAGTTCAATTCAGAACTGAATCTAAATGGCCACTATAGGAAGTCTTTCTGCCTAGTGACATAGGCAAACTTGTGAGTATATTAGCACATATTTGTGTTTGTGCTGCTCTCTTTCATAAATGTCAGTCCCTACACCTATTTTAACTGTTCATGAAAATAAAATTTCCTTCTCATTTTACAAATTAAAAGATTCATGAATGTTTTTAAAAAGTACCTCTCACTGTGCAAATATCAATACTAATGAGGCTTTCCAAACAAACATATCTTGTTTGTGACAAGCTATTATCCAAACAGCATATAATTAATTTTCCTGTTACGGGTAGTGCCTTTTTACATGGAATGTTCTCTTGACACTTTAAAGCAAATAGTCCATCATTACAAATTCATTAAGTATTCACATAGATGCTATTAATCATGATGAACTAATGTGGTATTAATGGGTAGGTTATTAATCTGCAATTACATGCAGATTTCCTAATAAATTCGTTTCCCAAGTTTGAGAAAGAGAGCAAAGGAAAAGGAAATGAACAAATCTTTCATAAAACAAATTAAGGGGGAAAAAAATCTCTCTCCCTGTACCATAAGATCAGACATACAAAATTCCTGCTGTCTTTGTATTTACCCAATGCAAGGCAAAGAAATTTGCAAATACATGTTTTCATCAAAATAATAATACAAATGGAAGAAAAATTAAAACATCCATGTACCCTGGAGAGGTACTGAATTTCTTCAGGGACATACTATGTCCTTAGACATACTAAAGTCTAGCTATGAAATGTGTGGCCCCCAAACCAGCAGCATGGGCATCACCTGAGAACTTTCTGGAACTAAAGACTCTCAGGTCCTTTCTCAGACTTAGTGAATCAGAATCTGCATTTTAACAAAATTCCCAGGTAGTTCATGTGTACATTAAAGGTTGGGATGAACTACAAAGCTGCAAAAGTACAGCTTTGTAGCTACAAATTGGAGTAAGTGGAAGAAGGAAGTGAGGGAGTGCTGTTTATATACCATTGTACACTAAAGCGAAGGTATGCTGAGGCAGGGAATCCCACAGGTCTCAGCAAAATTGTTTAAAGCAAATAAGCATGGTGAATGTGACAAGCAGTTGGAAAGCCTGGATTCTCAGAAATATAATTTACATGCCATATTTCATCAGTTTTAAGATGCACATTTATTTCACATCTTAACATCACTGAAATTGGAATCCATCTTCAAACCACCCATCAGGCATAGTCACAATGTAGTTACCATTGCCTCTCCATACAGGAATTTGATTACAGCCATTCTTAGTGTCGGCATTTCAAATGAGTTGGGTACATGGCTGGTAAATTGCCACTTAAAATGTCTTCAGGAAAATTTCATCATGACTTAGCAATGAAATAAAAACTTACTGCATATCCAAAAAGGCCATCTTGGACAAAAATCCCTGAGGCAGTTAGAGAGTACTTTTTCAAGAAATGTTGAATTGCCACTGTTCTTGATGAGAGACAGAGAGCACAATATTTTGTGAGAAAACAAAAGCATCGATGATTTTAAATCAAAGAGACTCTGTGAAGAAATTTTAGAAGTACTTCAAGCAATCTTTTTACCTTTGTTCTCCTTTTTAATGGATGTAAAACAATGATAAATATTAATATCTGACATGCACACACATGTTTATTGCAGCACTATTCACAATAGCAAAAACATGGAATCAACCTAACTGCCCATCAATGATAGCCTGGATAAAGAAAATGTGGTACACATACCACAGAATACTATGCAGCCATAAAAAAGAATGAGATCATGTCCTTTGCAGGAACATAGATGGAGCTGGAGGCCATTATTCTCAGCAAACTAATGCAGGAACAGAAAGCCAATACTCTTCTTGTCACTTACAAATGTGAGCTAAATAATGAGAACACATGGACAGAAAAGAGGGGAACCACAGATACTGCGGCCTACTTGAGGGTGGAGGGTGGGAGGAGGGAGAGGTTCAGAAAATAGAACAACCATCAGGTACTATGCTTAGTGTCTGGGTGACTAAATAATCTGGACACCAAACCCCCAAGTCACAAGTTTACCTATATAATGAACCTGCACATGTACCCCTAAACCTATAATAAAAGTTAAAATATTTTTAAAAAGTAATGTCTAAGTAAGGCTAAAAGAACTTCAATGAACACAAAATAAAATTCCAAGTGATAAAAAAGCATCATGTAATAGCTTACTCTTTAGCTCATGTGAAACAATGGTACATCTTACAGTTGACAATATTTTTGATTTGATGAAATACAGTATTAATTTTGGTAAGGCTGTGGAAGACTCTGCAGTGTTTGTATATTCTCCGGCTTAATTTGAAGTCAAATAAACATAACTAACAAAATTGAATATAACTAAATAGCTACCACTTCAGAAGACCTAGTATTTTCATTCTGGAAAATAATAAATATGGCAGAAATATTGAAGTTATATTTGGATTTAAATGAAAGAAGCCAATATAGAAATTATTCCAAATGACTTCAAAAGCATTATAAGGGCAATTGAACCTCCGGGTGAGATGAGACATTTTAATTCTTGAGTACTGGGTTTCATATCCAGGCTTCAGGGGCAGAATCAAAAGTTTGGTCCGGTGGGAAGGTGGACACGAGGCCTCTGGCGAGGGCAGCTTTGTGAATGTCCTGAAACACAGCGGGCTGTGCAGCCTTCAGACCTCAGGCGAACCACAATTGCCTCCTTTCTTCACCCAGCACCTCCCACGCATTCCCCACTAGACTTGTCTCATTCTGGCAGCCACCTGCAGCTTTCAAACCCCAGCTTCCTCTTCTCCACAGCTCAGAGATTCCAGGCTGACACCAACACCTTTGACCTCAATTAAAAGAGTAGAATTTTATGTCTGAATCTACTTTCAGTGGTATGTATCCAGAGCAATGTGTAAATCAGCAGGAGAAAAAAAATCTCTTCTTTTCTTATGTTATTCTGGGGACTTGGTCAACATGTTGGGGAATGTAAATGGAGAGAAATTAATAAATTAGCTAGGGCACTGCTTGGCATTCATTAATGTCAACTAGCAAAATATACTACCAGAGTGGTCATTTTGAATGGTTCTTATCTTAGAAAACTCACAGAAACTTAGCCAGTGTACAAAGGTTACAGTTTTCTTTTCAGTTAGTTTGGGCATGCCTGGTGGGGAGGGAGGTGGTTAAAAATCCTCCCATCTAGCCAGGCGCAGTGGCTCACACCTGTAATCCCAGCATTTTAAGAGGCTGAGGTAGGCAGATCACTTGAGGTCAGGAGTTCGAGACCAGCCTGTCCAACATGGTGAAACCCCGTCTTTACTAAAAATACAAAAATTAGCCAGGCATCGTGGTACACACCTGTAATCCCAGCTACTCAGGAGGTTGAGGGACGAGAATCGCTTGAACCTGAGAGGCAGAATTTGCAGTGAGCCGAGATCACACCACTGCACTCCAGCCTGGGCAACAGAGCAAGACTCTGTCTCAAAAAACAAACAAACAAACAAAAATCCTAACAGCTAAGCAGCACCCCAGATCAATTCCATGAGAATCTTTGAGAATGGGCCTCAGGCATCCGTGTTTTATAAGCTCCCTAGTAATTCCACTGCACAGCCAGGGTCAAGAACTACCCCTCTAGAACTGTTCTTTTCAGTAGTCCTGTGAGGCTACTGGGTACTTGCAATCTGGCTGGTCCAAATGGAGAAGTGTTGCAAGTTTAAGATATGCACCACATTTCAAAGACTTAGTAGGAAAGAAAGAAGAGAAAATGCCTCGTGGATACGTTTTCTACATTGATTACATGTAGAAATGACAATATTTTGGATATATTGGGTTAGATAAAATATATAATTCCAGCTGCTACTATTTTTACTTTTTAAAATGCGGCTCCTAGAAAACATAAAATCACATGTGACTTGCATTTGTGACTCACATTTTTATTGGACAATACTACTCTGGAAGTTATCTTTATCGGTCACTAGCTGTGTGAATATGGGTAAATTACTTAACCTCTTGTTATGGTTTGGCTCTGTGTCTCCACCCAAATCTCATCTCAAATTGTAATCCCCATAATCCCCACGTTTTGAGGGAAGAGCCTCATGGGAAGTGATTAGGTCATGAGGGCATTTTTTCCCCCATGCTGTTCTCGTGATAATGAATGAGTTCTCAAGAGATTTGATGGTTTTATAAGGCAATTTTCCCTGCTCTTGCTCACTCTCTCTGAGAACCTGCTGCCATGTAAGACATGCCTCCTTCCCCTTCTGCCATGATTGTAAGTTTCCTGAGGCCTCCCCAGCCATGCAGAACTGTGAGTCAATTAAACCTCTTTCCTTTATAAATTACGCAGTCACGGGTATTTCTTTATAGCAGTGTGAAAACAGACTAATACACCTCTCTAAGCCACAGTTTGCACAACTGTAAAACAGGAATAGTATCACCTTTCTAGTTTTCAGGGCTTTTACCAGGCGGTAAAGGTCAAATGGCCCAAATCTAATCCTCGTTCAATTGTATATCAGCCGTGTGACCTTGGGCTAGTTATACTGCTTGGTGCCTCTGTTTCCTCATCTGTACAAGGCAGATAAATCTTACATCTTACCTGTTGGGAGCTCAGTTCAGAGTCCAATAAATGATAACTAATGATATTATTAAATAAGGTCACCTCAATAAAGTGCCCAGCCCTGTTAGGTCCTTCCCTAGGTGATATACTCTTACAATTTTTTAAATCTATTAAAGGCTCACTTCACAGTAATGAATTGAAATATCTCCCCGTTAGTAGTAAATCAGAGGAGAAATGGGGATTTTGTCACATTGTAAAGATGCTTGACCCATCCACACCTCAGTCACAGTTGAAAAGTTCTCAGAATTGGGGGTGAGAGCATAGCTGAAACCATCTAATCAGAGAGTATGGAAATACAAGGATACAATTTTCAACTCGGTTCCACTATGAATGCTAGCATGCAACCAACTTTTTAATTTGTATAGGGCTTCCATTCTGCCATTGACCAACTCAGAGCATGGTAAAGGTAAGGGATTCACCCGTCTAAGGTGCAGGACATCTGAATCATCTGCTTCTGCTGTGAAATCTGGATGCCCCTGAAAGTTCTCACTAAAATCCCATATTCTCAGTTCCATTATTATTCTGGCTTCTGGCAACCAACAGCAGGAACACGTGGATCCTTGGAGAAGCTTCAGGAATTGTTACCACCAAAGCTCACGTGGGTATGCCTCCCAACTGTTACCACCAAAGCCAGCTAGGATTTTTCTTTCCTTTCCAAACAGTCATCCTCTTTCAGGAAATAGTTTTTCAAAAATATGCAATCCTTCTGAACAACTGCAAAGTAAAATACACTTAAACATACCAACCTTGTAAAACAGGACCTGGGTGTGGGCAGGTGGAGAAGTGTCATTGTGGGTGTATATGTCTTTCTCAGGATGCACATATCCTGTGTCATTAGTCATGCTGAGGAACTTATATTTAGTCAAAGGAATCTAAATTTAGTCCACAATCTTCTAAAGTGAAATGTTTCTTTCCTCCTACAACATTCAAGCTAACTCACAGGAAACTTTTCATAACGTGTGGCAATATTTATGCTACAAAAATGCCCCCTTGTCTGCTTTCCCATTCATTTTTTTCAGCCAATATTCCCATGCATAGCATTTTGCAGGCTGTTGCTCCACTTCTCGGAAACCTTAGCATTCCCTGCTGCAAGTCAAAAATCTCGCCAATGGATTTCAACATCTTTTATCTCCTGTCGTCTCTCACCAAGGGCCCTGTTCATTCCTTCCTTCCAACAAAGCCAAGCTATATATATTGGGTCTGACCCTTAGGACTTAGCTCCTAGCACCTCCAGGTTTGCAGTTCCCCTACTCCCTTACTCCCCAACCTTCTAAGTTCAATCAAGAGCCCCTGTCTTCAATATTGAATAACAAGCTAGCTCTTTTGTACACCATGTATCTACTTATGAATAAACACTCTACTTGGTGTATTACTATTTTCAATCACTTGCACTGTTCACAAATATTATTAACTACACCACAGCAAAAGCTATATCATTTTGAATAAGAATTGACCTTTATTTTTTTTTTTTTTTTTTGAGACAGGGCTTTGCTCTGTCACCCAGGCTGCAGTGCAGTGGCACAATCTTAGCTTACTACAGCCTTGAATTCCTGGGCTCAAGCATTCCTCTCTCTCCAATTTCCTGGGTAGCTGGGACTACAGATGTACACTGCCAGGCCCAGAATTGACCTTTAATGCCCTGCTTTCATGATAAGCACATGGCAAGCCTTAGTAATTTCACCTGAAAATATACAGGTTCCATGGCATAGACAATCATAAAGCCTGCATTTAATCAGTTCAAGGGTTGGTACTGGCACAAACTCCAGTTTCATCTAATATCCTCATAAACACATATTGACTGTCAGTAACATTCTTATTACCCAGGGAGTCTAGACAGTGAAGTACTCAAAGATTTGGGCATGAGTGGACCCATAAGGCCATGTAACAGCCAATGCCATTCCAAGCACCTGAATTAAGATGGATCAAGAAGCTGGAGGTAAATAAAACTATGCCTTCTTGAATCTTGCTCCAGCAATCCTTATATACACTGGGATTCTTAATGATTTTTTCTGCCTACATCTCTTGGGCAGTCTGTTGAAACCTATGGACCATTCTGAGAATAATGTTTCTAAGTGTATAAGAAACATAGGCTTACAAAGGAAAACAGGTATTTCAAAACACGGCAAAACATTTTTTACTGTGTGAAATTATTAATATATATATGCTATTTGATTAATTCATTAAATACCAAGCCCTAATGAGTCTGACAACTACTATAATTTTGAAGTAGTGATACATGTACATAACATTTCAAGATACCAGCAACATCTGCAATAAGGTAGAAAAATAACCATAATTGCTGTTGGTAACAAAGTCACAGGCACTGCTAATAGTACCAGGGTTTGTTGCCTACATTCGTAAACAAAATGCCAAAATTCTGTGAGAGGTTAGTGAAAATAAAGGTGCAATTTTTCCCATCCCTACCTGAATTTTATTGACAGCCCTCTTGTGGGAAGACTGTGGACTCAAGTTAAGGATCTCCTAGGGATGAGAAAGAAGAAAGAATAAAGGGAAACTGGGGCTGTGCACGCTGGCTCACACCTGTAATCCTAACACTTTGGCAAGCCGAGGCGTGTGGATCACCTGAGGTCAGGTGTTTGAGACCAGCCTGGCCGATATGTTGAAACCCCGTCTCTACTAAAAAGTACAAGAAATTAGCCGGGCATAGTGGCAGGTGCCTGTAGTCCCAGCTACTCGGGAGGCTGAGGCAGGAGAATGGCATGAACCCGGGAGGCAGAGCTTGCAGTGAGCCGAGATCTCACCACTGCACTCCAGCCTGGGCAACAGAGTGAGACTCTGTCTAAAAAAAATAAATTAAATTAAAATTAAAATATTAGCGAGGTGAGGTGGCAGGTGCATATAATCCCAGCTACTTGGGAGGCTGAGGCAGGAGAATCATTTGAATCGGGGAGGCAGGAGAATCATTTGAATCGGGGAGGCAGAGTGAGACTCCGTCTCCAAAAAAAAAAAA
>NC_045456.1:1429232-1437249 GCF_002776525.5 Piliocolobus tephrosceles
TAAGAGAATACTTGTTCTTATTTTTACCAATTCCCCTTCCTCTTCTTTCTCTTCCTGTAGGAGTGATTTAAAAATCACATGGCCTCCAATGAATGTGTTATCTGACAATTAGATTATCAAAACTGTCCAGGGTTTAGGGTCATGACCAAGGTCTGGCAATGAAAGTTGGGAATATGTACAAATGTCCTCATCTGCTATTTTTTGTCTCCAGCCTTGCTTCTTTCAGAATCAGCTTCCTGATTTACAGGTGTGTGGGGAGTTTGAGGAAAAAAAAACTAGATCACAATATTTTAATAGTGATGTCAAGGTCTTCTTATAAGTTATTTTTATTTGACTGGAGAACATTTCTTAAGCATCTACTATGTGCCAAGCGCTTTTAAAACATTAATTTAACCCTTGTGAAATTAACAGTAACGGATTCAATTTAGTGAACTTTGTGTAGAAGACTTTCTACGCATCTCATTGGATTTGTCCAACAGTATTACCAGATAAGAAACTGAGGCTCAGAAAGAAGTAGTTTGCCCATGGCCACACAGCTGGTAAGTGGCAGAATCCTTTTTTTTTTTTTTTTCCAGAACCCAAACTTGAACCACATCCTGCAAGTTATTTTTCTTGTATGTAGCTTGCATCAGATCCCACCAACAGAGAGTCTTAGAAGGGCCCAGGCCTGTCTCATTGCCCACATCCCTGTCCTGCCTTCCTGAGGCCCAGAACACAAATGGAAAATGATGATTTTGCTTCCCCTCCTTTCAGGGGCAAGCCCCAGTTGCATCTCAAGAGTCTTCCGGGACTATGGGCACAGGAGGAGATGGAGTGAAAGGGAGAAGAGAAAGCCACTCCTCTCTACGCATTCAGCTGCCCCGACAACTGCATTCAGCCAACCACAAAGGGCACATTCCTTTTCTCCTTTCTTTAGGAAGTATTTACTGAGCACCTCCTATGGCAGGCACTATGCTTGTGATGCAGTCACAGTGACACCCAAAATGGAGTTTCTCACGGAGTTTAACATCTACAGGAGTGGGGGGTGGGTGTAAGTGAGAAGAACAGCAAGCATGTACACAAATGAGATCATTTCAGATGATTATAAGCACCACAAAGGACACAAATACAAAGGGATTGGAGATTGGGTAGGGGACTATTTTTTTTTTTTTTTTTTTTGAGATGGAGTCTCGCTCTGTTGCCCTGGATGAAGTGCAGTTGTGCAATCTTGGCTCACTGCAACCATGACCTCCCTGTCTCAAGTGATCCTCCCACCTCAGCTCCTGAGTAGCTGGGACTACAGACATGTGCCACCAGCTCTGGCTAATTTTTGTTGTCGTTTTTTATTCTGTTGGCCAGGCTGGTCTCGAACTCCTGGCTTCAAGTGATCTGCCCACCTTGGCCTCTCAAAGTGCTAGGATTACAGCCGTGAACCACCGCACCCAGCCAGAGGACTATTTTAAATCAAGGTGTTCTCTGAGCTTTCCCTAGCACTGAAATCCATCTGAGTTATTCCCAGATAGTTCACCTTGCTGATAGCCTGTTCAGGGCTCTAGAGCAATGCTTTCTGGTAGAAATATTACCCAAACCACGTATGTAATTTTTAATTTTCTTGTAGCTAAATTTAAATAAGTAAAAAGAAACAGGTGAGATGTTTAATGGTATATCTTATTTGCCTTACTATAACTCAGAATATTATTTCTACATGCAATTACTTATTATAAATGAAACCATCAATTTATTAATGAGAGTGCTTTCATTTTAAAAAATGAAGTATTTAAAATTTGGTGTATATTTTACACTTACATCACACTTCAATTCCACCTAGCCATATTTTTGAGTACTCAAAACCCACAGTGGCTAGTGGCTGCCATGCTGAGCAGGACAGCTCTAGAGCATTGATTACAGTACCTATGGAACACTCGTGAAGTGCAGATTGTAATTTCCATTAGGATAGTCTAGGGGACCTTATTATTATTATTATTATTATTATCATTATTATTATTATTATTTTGAGACACAGTCTCGCTCTGTCACCCAGATTGGAGTGCAGTGGAGCGATTTTGGCTCACTGCAACCTCTGAGTAGCTGGGATTACAGGTTCCCGCCACCACACCCGACTAATTTTTGTATTTTTAGTAGAGACAGGGTTTCACCGTATTGTCGAGGCTGGTCTTGAGCTCCTGGCCTCAGGTGATCCACCCACCTCAGCCTCCCAAAGTGCTAGCATTACAGGCATGAGCCACCACACCCAGCCTAGGGGACCTTATTGATCTTTGTACTTCTGTATCCCTTCTGTCTAACACAATGCCTCTCGCTAGATATGAATGAGGAAGTATAAATTCTGGTTATTAGCAACAATCTCATGACCAAACGGACTCAGAAGGAAATATGACATGGTGGATGTCAGAGTAGAGACAGAAAGAAAAAAAAAATGTGATCCTTAATGTTCAGCTGCTGGATCAGCCCTTACCTGAAGTCTACCTAATTACTAGATTTTTTGGTTACATGAGTCAGCATATTTTATTGTTTAAGCCAGTTTGAGTTGGGGTGTCTGTTACTTATGGCTGAAAGCAATTAATGCCAGGAATAAAAGTAAATGCTTGGTAAACAGGACTATTTTCACAGATCAGTTAGTACAATCAAAATGCTGTGCATTTCAATCTATTTGAAGCAGTGAATTTCCCCCAACTGAACATCATACAACTTAGAACAAATGTAATGAACAGAGCTGGTTCTTATCAAGCATACCCAACTTATTTGTAGTAGAAACCACTAATGACAGAGGAGCTACGTTAAAGCAATAGGGGAAGAGATCAAATCTTAAAATGGAAGCCTAAGAGCAGACAACAGTCAAAAAGTAAGACAAGGACATGCACTGAGGGTGGAAAAGCACACATAAGAAGAAAAACCTGGCCGGGAGTGGTGGCTCATACCTGTAATCCCTGCACTTTGGGAGGCAGAGGCAGGTGGATCACCTGAGGTCAGGAGTTTGAGACCAGCCTGGTCAACACGGCAAAACACAATCTCTACTAAAAATATAAAAATTAGCTGGGTGTGTTTCATGTGCCTGTAATCCCAGCTACTCGGGAGGCTGAGGCAGGAGAATTGCTTGAACCGGGGAGGCACAGGTTGCAGTGAGCCGAGATCACGCCAGTGCACTCCAGCACTCCACAAAAAAAGAAAGAAAACCTGACAGGCTGACTGTCAGAACTACCAGAACACAAGCTTTTACACACCGTAGGTCATTCTGATGGCCTCTTTGGTTCATTTAGCTATTTAGAAAGAGAACATATCCTAGAGATATAGTCACATTTTCCACAGAGCGTTCAGAAAAAAAACAAAAAAACAAAAAAAAAAACAACTTATTTCTATATTTTTCCAGTTTTCCAATTTTTAATGTTTATGGATAAAGTTTACATATTTATGGGGTACATGTGATTATTTGATACAAGCATACAATGTAATGATCAAATGTGGGTAACTGGGATATCCACTGCTTCAAACATTTATCATTACTTTGTGTTGGGAATATTTCATATCTAGCACTAGGTCTGTTTTTGTTTTGTTTTGTTTTTTTGAGCTGGAGTCTCACTCTGCTGCCCAGGCTGGAGTGCAGTGGTGCTATCTTGGCTCACTGCAACCTCTGCCTCCCGGGTTCATGCAATTCTCCTGTCTCAGCCTCTGGAGTAACTGGGATTGTAGGTGCCCGCCACCATGCACAGCTAATTTTTTGTGTTTTTAGTAGAGATGGGGGTTTCACCATGTTGGCCAGGCTGGTCTCGAACTCCTGACCTCACGTGACCCACCTTCCTGGGATTCCCAAAGTGCTGGGACTACAGGCATGAGTCACGGCCCCCAGCCCTAATCTGACAACTTCTTACCTTCTCCTCACACTCCATGCACCATGCACACCTACCGATACTCAAATGGTGTATGAGAGCAGGAAAGCCCTGTACAACAACAAACTTTTCAAGTAAAATTATTTCATAGGAGACTCACTCAAAATTACAGAGGCTGAGTTTTCACTAGTAATAAAAAGCCCACCACAATGGATGGTTGGTCCTTAGCACTTCCCCGCAGCATCCCCACATTTACCAGTCTGATATTTGTTTCAAAGAACTTCATGAAGTGGCCGGGTGCAAGTGGCTCACACCTGTAATCCCAGCACTTTGGGAGCCTGAGGCGGGTAAATCACCTGAGGTCAGGAGTTCAAGACCAGCCTGGATGACATGGGGAAACCCTGTCTCTACTAAAAATACAACAATTAGCTGGGCATGGTGGCAGACGCCTGTAATCCCAGCTACTAGGGAGGCCAAGGCAGGAGAATCACTTGAACCTGGGAAGTGGAGGTTGCAGTGAGGCGAGATGGCGCCACTGTATGCCAGCCTGGGCAACAAGAGTGAAACTCCATCTCAAAACATAATAATAATAAAATAATTAAAAAATTAAGAACTTTATGAAGTCAAAGCTCTACTATATATACAACATGAGGAAAATGACAATTCACTTTCTTCAACAATCTGAACTTCCTAATCACTAAATGACGTTATAGGAATTGAAGTTTTCAGTTTCCCATTGTCTGCAAAAGATGATTTGGCTAGGAAAAAAAGATTATTTGGAGTGGGGGGTATTTAATTACGAGAACTATTTGAATCTCAGTCAGAAGGTATTTACAAATAAATGGTCTATGAATCACAATCATCTCTATCTGTTCATTAATGCAGAGTCCCTACTTCATCTTATTGTTCTGCTGAAGCTGTGTTTGAAAATAATATATTGCATTTCTTCACAAAATATTGGCAAAGATAGCTATTCCGTAATAGAGCTGATCTGGCTGTACCTTGAGTCATCTGTCTTCTATGTGACATAAGTGTTCTAGCTCATTCATTGCCTCATGTTTCATAAGTGCTCATTTGCTACATTTCCATCTGCTCATCCATAAGCAATGCATGCTGTGTCTTCTTCATGGTCACATGAAGACAAATTTGGGGGGGTTACAGAATGTGGATCTGAAGACAAACATCTGATTATATTCGACTTTTTAAAAAATCTCACTTCTTGGAGAGAATAAGAAGTAATTTTATTTGCCAAGTAGGAATCTGAGTCTTATATGCCATTTAAAGAAAAAAATTCACAAAGCCAGGTTGCTCACTTCAGTAGAGGGCAATTTTTCATCAGCCAGGTCTGTCAAGTCCATTTTATTTCACAAATTGGACAGCCATATCTGTGTGTTTTCTATCAGCCTTAAGAAAATGGTACTCTTTTGATTGGTAGTACTGGGTTTTATTTTGGGATGTTCTCTCTTTTTATCAAGAATGAGGAAAAATGTCTTGACAGTATTCAATATTTTTGAAAGCACATGATATTTACACAAAGGATAAGACCAGAATAAAACTTAAAGCATTTGATAGACATGACTTCATGAATCTTAGAACTATCTTTGAAACAAAGCGAGGAACAAAGGACAAATATTTACGGAAGGTCTGTTATGTGCCAGGAACTGGACTGGGTAATTCATATAAATCATCTCCTTCAATCTTCACAAAACCCCTATGATATGGGTATTTTTTTCCAAATATATATATATTTTATTTCAATAGCTTTTAGGGTTCGAGTAGTTTTTGGTTATGTAGATTAACTGGATAGTGGTAAAGTCTGAGATTTTAGTGCACCTGTCACCAAGAAGTGTATTTTGTACGCACCCTATAGTATTTTTATTCCTCACCCTTCTCCCACCCTCCCCCTTTTGAATCCAAGGTCTATTACACCACTCTGTATACCTTTGCGTACCCGGATATGTGTATTCTTATGTCCATTTTAAAGATAAGAAAACTGAACTAGGTGAGATCAGTAATTGGCCCAGAGTGACACAGAGGGTAAATGAAAGGGAATCAGGATTCAAATCCAGCTCGATGTTTCTAAACTCGTGCTCCAAGGGGCTTACAATGAAGAAAACATTAAAAATAACCTCAATAACACAGGCATTGATTAAGTAAATTATAGTATATTTGGCTGGGTGTGGTGGCTCACGCCTGTAATCCCAGCACTTGGGGAGGCTGAGGCAGGCAGATCACCTGTGACCAGGAGTTTGAGACTAGCCTGGCCAACATGGTGAAACCCCGTCTCTATTAAAAATATAAAAATGATCTGGGCATGGTGGCACATGCCTGTAATCCCAGCTACTTGGGAGGCTGAGGCATGAGAATCACTTGAACCCAAAAGGCAGAGGTTGCAGTGAGCTGAAATTGTGCTACTGCACTTCCAGCCTGGGCAACAGAGCAAGGCTCTGTCATAAATAAATAAGTAAATAAATTAATTACATAGAATGTATTATATGGTCCCTCAGAAGAGATATGTAATTTTATGTCTATATTTGCATTTAAAAAGTTGTTACTGCTGGGTGGTGAAGTATACTTCTTTTGTTGTTTATTTACGGTTGGTCTACAGTGAGCCTGTATTACCTGGATGGAATGATAAATGAATAGATAGTTGGATGACAAGGCAGATAGACTGACAGACACATAAATAGATAGACGTAGAATATATTAAAAGATATAGATACAATTTAAAGATTCAGTGTTTCAGGAAAAGAAGTAAGATTTTTAGCACATTTGACATTTGAAAACCTCTATACACTTTAGGAATATCTAATCATCTGTAACATACCTGCAGAGTTCAGAAAAAATCTATATATCTGTATCTATGTCGATATTTATCTATACATTTATAGATATATTTTATCATATACCATCTGCCCATACATATAAAAGTATATAAATGTATATGTAGAGGATGATACACTATATATACATTTACAGATGGACAATGAAAGTATATATATAATAGAATAAATGTAGTAAATGGTAATAATCAGGGAATCTGGGTAAAGGGTACATAGATGTTCCTTGTGCTATTTGTTCAACTTCTCAAAGTTTGAATTATCTCAAAATAAAAAGTTTATAAATCTAATAGATATTTTGTGCAGTTGTTTTTTGTTTTTTTGAGATAGAGTTTTACTCTGTCACTCAGACTAGAGTGCATTGGCATGATCTTGGCTTGATGCAACCTCTGCCTCCTGGGTTCAAGCGATTCTCCTGTCTCAGCCTCCTGAGTAGCTGGGATTACAGGCGCCTGCCACCACACCTGGCTAATTTTTGTATTTTCAGGAGAAACAGGTTTTTGCTACACTGGCCAGGCTGGTCTTGAACTCCTGACCTCAAGCGATCCACCCACCTCGGCCTCCCAAAGTGGTGGGATTACAGGCAAGAGCCACTGTGTCCAGCTATTTTATATTTTACCTATTTTTGTTACAAGATACTAAGTTTAAGAGATCCTCTTCCACCATTTGCTCTCCTTCTTGACATTTGAAACAAGAACCCCACAATCAGTTTGTGAATTTGGCCTTTACAGTGTTTGTCATAGAGTAACTTGGGATTTATTGAATTATGTCTTTCCCAGAGCATAGAAACATATATAGGAAGCCTCCCACTTTGTTTGACTATGCCAGCACAATCTTAACAACAGAATTTGACAAACCTAGTACACAAAACAATCACAAACCAATATGAATCATAAATATAGACACAAATGTGTGAAACAAAATGCTAGCTTCTCTTCAATTCTGGTAATGTCTTAAAAAAATACAAACCATTCATAGGCAGGATTTATTTCAAAATTATAAGTGTAGCTCAGCATGGGTAAATCAAGAGAAAGTGAAAGAGATACTCTTTCTGACTCTCTTGATAAATGGCAAAGAGGCTTTTTTCTTGAGCAGCACCTTTTTGCAAACTAGGAACAACAGAACACACAAAAAAATAGCTATCTAAAACCAACCAACCAACAAAAAGTGTATGTTTTCAGGGGAAATACTGGAGGCATTACCACCCAAGAAAGGAATAAGAAACTTACACCCATTATCATTGCTATTATTCAACACTGTTCTGGTATTTTTTTTTTTTTTTTTTTTTTTTGAGATGAAGTCTCACTCCGTCGCCCAGACTGGAGTGCAGTGGTGTGATCTCAGCTCACTGCAACC